>NC_050445.1:89474042-89576542 GCF_903995425.1 Onychomys torridus | reverse complement strand
TATGGATATTTCAGTATGTTGGTATGATGGAGTAAATTTCTGGCCATTGGTCTTCAGCTGAACCTTAATGCCACCCTCCTTCAGGGCTCCGGGCTGAACAATCCCACCTTGTCATTAGTTTTCCTGGCAGGTATCCCTTTCTCCAGAGAGTATTCTCTGTCTATTAGCATGTGAAACCAAGTAGCTTTGGGGAATCTACAAGAAACAGAACAGACACCAAATTCTTAGCATGTTACGGGGCCTTAATGCTGTTTCACAGATGTAGGTCCAAGAATCGGGAGCCAGACAACATCCACCTTCGCTAAAGTGATATGTCCCTTATGCAAATGCTTGGGATCAGAAATGTTTCAGATTTGGGAATATTTGTTTAGACTTACTGGTTGAACATCCTCATTTCAAAAATCTAAAATCTGAATATTAGTATGATGCTCAAAGTTTTCAAAATTTCAGAAGTTTTGGATTGGAGGTACTCAGCCTATGTATCTTCGTGCGTGCGTGCGTGCGTGCGTACAAACGTACATGCTGGCTTGTCAGTTTGTGGGCATAAGGGCAATGTATGTTGTGCACAGGCACGCATATATATGGAAGCCATAAGTATCCCTTGGATATTGGTGCTTGGACACTGTCTACCTTGAGTGTTTTGAGACAGTGTTTCTTATTGGCCTGGAACTTACCTAGACAGGCTGGACAGCAAGCCCCAGGGATCTGTTGCTGCTTTTTGAATGCTGGGATTACAAGTACATACCACTTCTCGCCACCACACCCAGCTTTTTATGTGGGTTACTGGGATCCGACTCAGGTCCTTATGTTTGCACTGATTGAATTCTCTTAGCCTTCGCCATGGTTTTCTTTTCAAACTTTGGTTTACCTTAAACATAAATGTGAATAGAGTTGTTTGGACTGATGTGCATCTCCTTTGACAGGGATTAGCTGGCTCAGAACAGTGAAGGTGAAGCCGTAGCTTTGATTCCCTGACTGCAAACCTTTTGGAAAGTCATGTCAGCACATAACCCACGTGGTTAGGTGGATAAAGAGCAATGTGACTGTTCACACTCTGATGTCAATGTCAGGAGGTTTGACTTTGGGTTGTCTTTTTATTCATCACAGAAAAGCCTCCTGTATTGAAATCTAGACTGTGTGTCTTATAGACATAGTATACCAGTTGGGGCAATGTTTTGCCTTATATGGCATTCTCTTTCAAAACCAAAAATGTTTCTTAGCTCAGTGTTGCTGCTTCTGGTCACATGTTTCACAATCACTATTTGTTGAAGATGCTTAAGGCTCAGACACTCACCCTCTCTCTCCCAGGAAACAGCCAGTGAAGGATGCCGCCTTTGCCTTGCGCCTGCTCCTGTCTCCACCTTCAGATCAAAGTGACTTTTTAGGGTCTGTGCAGTTATCCATCCCTCTTCCTTTTGGGAGGGCTATCTTAAAAAATTCATACATTTTCTGTGCTTGCTTACCCCATCCCTCTTATTCCCATAGTCCAACCCCTTTACTAATTTCTTTTTGCCCAACTAAAGTAGTTTTTCAAATTTCCATCCCTCCCCCCATAAATCAGAGTAAATGAGTCTGAATCACGTACTTCAAATTAGTCTGTGACCTTCATGTTCCCCGGTAGGATTGGAACAGAATGCCTGCACCCCACATATTTTGATCCCATGAATAATTGTTGAGGATAGTAGAAGGTCAGACATTATTTATTATTTCTCTGAGTTGGCTTGATAGCAATCACAGCTCTGTAGAAGTCAATCAAATCTCTTGATAATTCTGTTTAGGTAGTATATAATTAGGCCTTTAAAATTAGTGAAGTGTCTGTTTTGCTATGCATTATTCTCTATGGGAAGTGTGTTTTCCAGATAACTTTGGGGCCATCTTTTAACTTCAAATTGTTTTGTTTGTTTTCTTTCTTTTTCTTTTTCTTTTTTTTTTTAATGCCCCTTCTTTCCCCAAGCTGAGAATTTGAAAGTTAAGAAATTCTTTCTGCTTGGCTTACCTGTTTGTCAGCGATTTCTGGGAGTTGTGTTTATGTAACGCAGTGAAGTGCCGAAAGACGCAAGGCGTAAGCGTGTTTCCAGAAAGGAACACGAAGACATAGGGAGCATTTATAGCACAACAGACAGTGGGACATCTCTACCCAAAGGTGCCCCCCTTTGTGAAGGCTAGGTGCCCCCCCATTGTGAAGGTTAGGTGGAGGCTAGGTGCCTCCCCCCACATAGTTAGTGAAGGCTAGGAAGAGAATTCAGTCAGTGAAAAGTTCACTAGGCAAGCATAAGGACCTGCGTCTGATATCACATAAAAAAGTATATCACATAAAAAAGCTGTGCTGGCACGAAGTGGTAGGTACCTGGATTACCAACTCCCCGTGCCCACCCTCAAACATCTTGCATGTTATGGAAGTTTTTCTGTTCCACTGACCCAGTGGCTGTGTCATTACTGCCGGCTAACCTGTAAGTTTAAACAGGATAGTGAGAAAACTGTTAGGCAAACTGTAGTATAGGAGGGAAGGACAGTATTTTATTTAAAATTAGAGTCTATAGGCTTCACTGAGAGAAATGGCTGGAAGTTAGGGTTTCTTTGGGAGCCATTGCGGTAATTTGCTAAAGGAAGGCCGATCTAACACAAGTTGTCCTCTCTGTTTGCGTTGCACAGATTTCTTCCCCATGGCAGGTGGGAGCTTCGATCTACAAGGTAGAGCCAGGTCTCCTCTAATCTTAGAAGAGGTGTACAGTGGTTCTTTCTCTCCCTGTTTGCCACTGTCTTCTTAACTGTCATACATGACAAATACATAGAGTTGGATTTAAACGCAGGTCTGCATGAACCTTGACATCTTTTTCTTCATTTTGAACTTTAGCATGATGTGTATTTCTTGGGGAGAGATTGTGCTCTGCTTGGGCTGTGGACACTGACATCTTGATTGGTTAAGGACTTGATCTGAGCCTCACAGCTAGGGAACAGATCTTTGTCCCGGGCCTCTTTGTCACCAGTCTACTAGGTGAGAGGGAGCTGCTGGAGGGCAGGGATGTGTCTTTTTTTTTTAAACTAGTTGATCTTGCTTATGAGGGTTGGGACATCCATTAGCTGTCTCAAAGTTAATAACCACTGCTGCTCCCATCCTGGCATTGCCTGCTGGTCATAAATCACCTGTTGCTCCTTGACTGACCTCTTCGGTGTGAAGTTTTGATTGCTGCGTGCACAGGCGTGCTTGGATGAGGGGTGAGTAGAATTGAAAATCTTACCCTTGTTCTCTTCGTCATGACTTTGCCTGGGACGTCCTCAAGAATGAGGACATTTTAAGGAATCATACACAGCACACTGTGTCCAGTGACTCTTCAGGCTGTTGCCTTTTCCTACTTCACACAGATGCATGGTGAAGTGGCGCAGACCTGGAAGGCCGTACAGTGTACTTGTACATAGCCAGTTCCAGCATTTTAGTGAATGGTGATGACAATCTGGGACCCAAGATGAGGTATTTGCTTCTTAGCACCCCTTATTGCTACTTTGAATAGAGTTGTTTTGCTATATGAACCTCCTGCCCCAGTTCTTATTCTGTACGGGTTTCTTAAGGTGCTCTCTTTGTATTGAGACACGGACTAATTACATCTTCTAGTGAAATTTTCACGTTCTCTCTGGTAGAGAATGTCCTTGTGTCGCAGGAGGGCTGCATTCTGAAGTTTCAAGTCATATGTCTGCATTACTGGAATCTGTAGTGACCTGGAAGCAAAGGGCCATGCTGGTCCTGGAAAGAACCATGTCAGGACTGCTGTAACCTTGTGCATCCTGTTGGCTAGCAGTGGGTACCATCCAGTATGCTTATTTTTAAATGAGTAGTCTATTTGATTTCTGAATGTATTATTCACCCTGTGATCAAAGAAACTTTGCATTTGATCCCTGCAGTTAGAAAACGAATCACTTGCCACGTGTAGGAAGTGATGGTAAAAATACACACAAGTGTCTGGGACCATTGTGAACTGAGGAAAGACAGGGTTTCCTCATTCCCCTGCCATTTCACAATCCTCCACAGACCTTTGTCCACCTTGTGCCCTGGGGCTCTCAGAAGTGACTGGATAGGATCCTTGGGGAGTTTTCCAGCTGTGTCCATTCCAAGGGACACAGATCGAGTTGATTTCACAGGATAGCTAAACTCTGTGGATTTTGAAAAGTTCCTTCAGTGATCAGCTAGTTGGTAGAAGCACTGCCTTTGATTGTTGTTATCTGACGAGACTCTAGACAGGACACTAGAGAATTTCTTAATGATAAACTGCCCTTGTTCTGTGGTAGCTAGCTCATGGTTTTCTGGCCATCTCTGACGGTAAAGAAATAGGCATTTGCTTCGGCATGGATGTTTCCCTTTTATTCCTAAAATGAATTTTTTTTCCTGCCCTGGTTTTGGTGAAATTATGTATCACTTGTGATAATTCATTTTAAAAATTCCTGAGCTGTGTGGTGCACTTTCATGAAAATTCATTTAGATAAAATTAGATATTATTGTTTAATGAGGTGGCATTTCAATTCAGACCTTGCATCAGGCATATACCAAGAGTTCTTTATGGAAGAGCTAGGTTCATTTGAGTAATAAAGGCTGAATCATGGGGGCTTTAATTCTTAATCGCTGTGAGGATTGTTATCCGTGGGATGTGAGCTGTCTTAGTGGCATTCAATCAAGTGTCCACTTAGCCATGACTGGAAGTAATTGCTCCCAAGTGGGCTGCCTGGTGACCTGTTAATACTTGTGTTGACCCTGTGACCTTGTCTGCCCCATTGTTTAGGATTTTATAGCAGGCGAGTCTGCATTTCTCTGGGGTCAAGTAGATATCTCGAGGTCAAACATTTTCTGATTACCACAGAGAGTCCACACTGTATGTACCCCAGAAGCCCCTGCGCCAGGACTGTTAATCGTCACTGTAGTGGAACACTGGCGGTTTGGAAATCGTCTCTCCCCAGCCTGCATGTAAACAGTTTAATATTTTACGGAAAGAACTTCATCTTGTAAATTAGGTATGAATAATACATTTGTAATTACTTCTTGTGTCTTTAAACACTTGTGTCTTAATTGGCTTGCTTTTTTTTTTTTCCTTTTTAACATATTTGCATTTGCTAGCAAGTTGAAATTAACTCCTGTGGAAACCCAGCTAAGTTATTACATACCATGGGACTCTCTGATCTACTGAGACACAAAACTTGACTTTTTTTTTTTTTTTGGAAAATTACTTTGCTCTTGTTTTTGAGCACTTATATCTGGCCGGGCAGTGAGCCTTTGATGCACCTTCCCAGAAAAGATGCCTTCTATCCTCCATCCACTCACAAGTTGAGAATTTTCCTGGCTGAGGGGGATTTTATCCTTTGTTTTTCAGGCTGCTGTATTATTTCATATTTCTTTCTGTCGGTAGGTAATGTAATAAATCTTTTTCTAGTTGCAACCTGGACACATTCCTCCTCATCTATGAGGAGTTAAGTAACCCGAGTCAGTGACAGACATATCTCAGCCCTGTGAGTCATCTTGGCTCTTGGCAGCTGGGTCCTCCCCCAGATTCACAGAGTGATAGTGAGGGATCGGAAGAACTTGGAAGGGGAACCCAGGCAGAGCCAAGTCCCAGGTCAGCACAGCGGGTTTGCACAATTGCATCCATGCTTGTGCCTTCACACAGCGGGTTTGCACAATTGCATCCATGCTTGTGCCTTCACACAGCGGGTTTGCACAATTGCATCCATGCTTGTGCCCTTCACACAGCGGGTTTGCACAATTGCATCCATGCGTGTGCCCTCACACAGCGGGTTTGCACAATTGCATCCATGCTTGTGCCTTCACACAGCGGGTTTGCACAATTGCATCCATGCTTGTGCCCTTCACACAGCGGGTTTGCACAATTGCATCCATGCATGTGCCCTCACACAGCGGGTTTGCACAATTGCATCCATGCTTGTGCCTTCACACAGTGGGTTTGCACAATTGCATCCATGCTTGTGCCTTCACACAACGGGTTTGCACAATTGCATCCATGCTTGTGCCCTTCACACAGCGGGTTTGCACAATTGCATCCATGTGTGTGCCCTCACACAGCGGGTTTGCACAATTGCATCCATGCTGGTGCCCTCACACAGCGGGTTTGCACAATTGCATCCGTGCTTGTGCCCTCACACAGTGGGTTTGCACAATTGCATCCATGCTTGTGCCCTTCACACAGCGGGTTTGCACAATTGCATCCATGCTTGTGCCCTCACACAGCAGGTTTGCACAATTGCATCCATGCTTGTGCCCTCACACAGCGGGTTTGCACAATTGCATCCATGCTGGTGCCCTCACACAGCGGGTTTGCACAATTGCATCCATGCTTGTGCCCTCACACAGTGGCTTTTCTAAATGCTCATGTGGCGACAACCCGAGAGCAGGAAGAGATCGACAGAGCCTTGTGGATGACGTTTTAGATGGTCAGAGGAAACGACGTGGCTTCCCCCCAAAATGAAGAGAGTAATGCTTTATTTGAGAGTCTCGCCGTATGCTGGACTGGCCTCAGATTCCCTGTGTTGCTCAGACTAAGTTCAGTTGTTATCTGGCTGCCTCCACCTACTGGCTCTTCTTAACCGCAATAACCAATAATAGAGGGCTTCTCGGTTAATGTAACGTCAAGACATAGACACACAGACAGACATAGACACACACACACACACACACACACACACACACACACACACACCTTTTCTCTTTATTTTTTGTTCTGTTTAGTCAGTGTCTTGCTAGGTGTCCCTGACTGGCCTGGAACTTGAGATCATCTTGCCTCAGCCTCCTGGACTTACAGGTGTGCATCCCTTTGCCTGGCTTGAAGTGAGGTATTTTTTCTCACCTTACTGAGCATATGCTGATGCCCAGGGATTTCCTAGTATTTTGAATGTACATACAGAAATATAGATGTCCATTTAGAAACATGCATAGAGATAATCTCTAATTTAGGACTCTCTGTCTCTGCAGGTGTGTGCATATACTCTTTGTGGAGACCAGAGATTGCATCATGTGTCTTATTCTTTGAGCCTAGATCTCTCACTGAACCTGGGGCTCACCAATTCTGAAAGCCTAGCAGGTTTGGAAGCCCTCAGGATCCTCTTGTATCCACCTCCCCAACACTGAGATAATGGTGTGCATCACCTAACTTTCTATGTGGGTATTGGGAATCCACACTCAGGCCCTCATGCTTGCTTAGCAAGCATTATATCAATGGAGCCATCTCTTCAACTTCCTTGTGGCTTGTCTTATGCTTTTTCACCTTTATAATAATATGAAGGTGATACACAGTCAGTCAAAATGGTACTTTGAAATTGGAATTGGGAGTTTTTTCCAAGGTTGGTGATAATCCTATACAGTCTGTCCCTTGACACTGGTCAGCAGGGTGAGCTCCAGCCCCAGTCTCTCAGGAGGGTGGGTAGCCATATTGTACATAATGTGTGTGTGTGTGTGTGTGTGTGTGTGTGTGTGTGTGTGTGTGTGTACATGTAAGTATATACATCATAGACCATTTTATTTGTTGAGGCAGAATCTTTGGTATGTAGACCAGGCTGGACCTCAAACTCATGATATTCTTGCCTCAGCTTCCAGAGTGCTAGGACCCCAGGTACACACCATCATGCCTTGCTCTTATATTTTTCCAATGAAACTTGCTTTTGGTGGCAAATGCAGTTTGCTGTGGAGTGAGGTGAGGGGCATTGTTTTGTGTCCCTGCCTCTCACTTCCTCAGTTGCAGCAACCCTCTTAGCCTTCTTGTCTGTCCCTCAGGTCACGTAGGCCATACACACACTTGTTTCCATACACACACTCTGGGAGACATTCTCTACCCACTGCACCCAAACAGCTGTTCTGGTTTGGTGGTGTCCTCCGGAGGGAAGGAAGGAGGCAAAGGAAGGATGCCCATTGTTTTGTCAGTGAAGGACTCATCCCACAGAGGGTAAGCATAGCTCACCCGTGAAACTGTTGCTGTGCCCCTGTGGCTGAAACATCAGAACTGTCTGGTCCTGGTTTTCTGGAGGCTAGACCTTCAGGGTTAGAGTGTCACAGGGAAGGCTGCTTCTGCTGCTGTGAAATGGTCTGTTTCCTGTCCCTCTCTCAGTTTCGGATGCCTTGCTGGTAGTCTCTGTCGTTTCTTTGACTACTGAGAGCATCCTGTGCTCTGTGCTGTCAGGAATCTCAACACTATGCTCCTGTGTGCCTCTCTGAGTACATTTCCCTTTTGTAAGGACACCAGTCCGATCCCATGAGGGGCTCACCCTAGTTCATTTCGTATGACCTCATCTTAAAGGATGAGATCGACATTGATAGAATTCCAAGTAATAGCACATCCTGAACCTTCTCTCTGAAAAGTTCAGGGTTTAAATGCTGCAACTTGTAATACCCAGGAGGCTTTGAAAGGAGCATCCTGGAGAAGAGACCTGCTGGTGTTCCTATGTACTGTGGGAGCCTGAGCCTGACATCAGACCACCCTATCTTCCCTCTGTGCAAATGTGTGCACAGATGTTCAATGAATGGACTCCAGTCACTGGGTCACACTTCTCTCTTTCCATATAATATTGGTGCATGATAGACAGGCTGGCATTGGCCCAGGAAGGTCTGGATTTTGGTTGCATGCCTTAAGCTTTCTGGTGCCAGCTGCTGAAGCATCTCACTGAGGTTGTATATAAACCATAAAGTCAACTCAGAAAGTTGGTGTTACCTCTGCTCCCTTAGGGAGGAAGATGCAGAGACCTGAGCAACTACACTTCTGGCTTCAGATCCCTGAACTCATTCAAGATGGACATTCCTGGAGCCTGTCTTCATCCTTTTGCTGGCTTACTAAGGCCCAGGAGTCTATTAGCCTCTCCTAAAAAACACCATCACGGGAAAGAGCATAGGGTATTGCCTATCTTTGACTTTGTCTATTACTCTTCTTAAGCAGAGTTTACCCTGTGCAATATGAATATTAAAAACAACCCTCTAGATTGGATGTGCCAACATGGGCAGACGAGCCCAGGGACCCTTGTCTCTGTAGCTGGACCACTGCCTGCTGCCTCTGAGCTCCTGCTGCCAATGTCTCTCTGGCAGCTCTTGCCAGGTCTGAGGCTCTGCTTGCAGTTGCTGGTGAGTGGTGTCTGGGATGTTTGTGGGTGGCTGTTCTGTGTTTTGGTTTTGTTATCTGCCCTTTGTAGTAGTAACTGGCACTATTTCTCGATGCTCAGATGTTCTATGGCTTTCAAGAAGAGAGATTTGAAAATTTACCAAGTCAGAGGGATTTGTTAAAAGTTGGGTGCCTTGGAGCTAAGGCTGAGTTTTTTTGGCCCACCACCGAAGTGTTAAAAGAACCTCAGGGCCTTTGCACATGCTGATCCCCTTATCTAGAAGCCAGTAGTGGCAAGCCAGCAGCCTCACCCTTTTGTTACGGGAGAAAAGTTATCTTACTATGTGCCTTTCTTGTGTCTTCCAAAGAAATCAGAAAGCTCAAATTTAAAAATTTAAAAATCTTCATGATTATGTTTTGGAAAGTGAGTAAAAACCAAGTCATCCCGCCTGGCCCAAGCAAAGCACTTCCTAGTTTGTTCTCTGGTTATGGCTTAGAATAGTGCACATCCCCACCCCCATCCCCCTTTTCTAAAGTTGGCTGCCCTCCTCCTAGGAGCCTTCACTGTTGCCCCAACTTTGCCATGGTCCTCAGAAACCCGGCTTAACATTCCTTTTTTTGTTTTTGTGTATGCGTGAATGCAGATATTCACACACCTGGCGTGTGTGTGTGTGTGTGTGTGTGTGTGTGTGTGTGTGTGTGTGTGTGTGTGTTTGGGCCAGAAGACAACCCTAGCTGCTGTTTTCAGGTATCATCCACAATTTTTGTTTTTCTATTTTTATTTGTTTGTTTATGTAGAGGCGGGATCTCTGGCCTAGAACTCACCAAGTACCTGAGACTGGCTATCTTTTCACATGGGCGCTGGGGACCTAACTCAGGTTCTTGGCCTTGTAAGGCAAGCCTTTAACCCTCTGAGCTATCTCTCCACTGTCTCTTTATATAATAGTCACCTTTGAACCCTTCTGTTGTCCCCAGACTGGCTCCCCTGCAACATGCCCTTGGTCCCGGCACATGGCACAGGGTAGTAGTTTAAAGGAAGGGTGGCTGGAGCTGGGAGGGAAAGGTTCTCCTTTCTTACCTGGCTGTCTTTCTTCTCTGATTTGCATATTGGAGTGGGTGGCAGGGAGTCAGGTCATCCCTTTGTTCTCAGATGGCAACTGTCACTGTTGATTATGCCTTGTGACTTTACCTGAGTTGCTTCAGAGGGGGGAAAAATACATGTCATAGAAATTTCAATTGACTTGTCAATGTCAGCCTGTTTTGGCTCCCAGAGGCTGAGTGGAGATGGAAGACCGACAGGTCTCTGATACACAGTGTTCTCAGCGTTTGGGGAAGCCTGACTCACTCAGGCCCTTGCTAGAACATTTTCCATCTGAAGTTGTTTTCTCTAGGGCACTCTCACGCTGACATTTTTAGGATGGCTGCAATAGTATTTTGTCGCTGTGCTGGGAAAAGTTGGGGGTGGGGGGAGCGCCTCTATTTTTTTCTTTGTGAACGCTCTCTCAAAGCTAACCTCAGTGACAGAAGAGGACAGTTCCTGAAGAGCGGCTGAGGGGTTCTGATAGAATTTTGTGAGGATTCCTGTGGCGTTACCCAAGATGGGCTTTCCTTTGCCGGAATGAGAACATTCAGAGGGGTCAGCCAGCTTCACACTGGGAAGTCTTTGTGAACACATGCAAAGGAATGGATATATGCTTTCAAAAAATGCGAACTCCTTTCCATCATTGGAAAGGAATGTAAAAATCATCATTTTTCAAAAAGGTGAAGAAATTGATGAGACAAACAGAAGTCTAAGTGGCTCATTGGTAGGTTAGGAAAGAATGTGTTCTGTGTTTCAGACACTCATAATAGATGAAGAAATGCCCTGCGGTAATGGTATGGAGTTAATTGGAGAGATGGAGACGGAGCTGCAGAGGGAAAGACTCCGCCATTTTTTCTTTTACTTTATTCTCACAACCTTATTGAATTTTATTGCTAAATCCAAAGATTGTCTGATACCCACTTAGCCCTCAGTTGGAACATTGTGTCGCAGGAATGCTGTGGCCCCTGTCTACACTCCTTTTGTGGAAAGCCCTGTATTTATGGCATCTGGCGGCCACAAGATGGGAAGGCATTTCAGACTCCTTAGAGGATAAGGCATTTGTGCACACCCAATGGAGCTGGTCAGCTCCTTTCCACAGGTAGGGCCTTGGTCTTACATGGTAGAAACCAGGTCTTGTATGTGTTCACCAGGCCCGAAGGTATTCAGAGATTGATTTCCTGAGCCCTTATCTATAAAGCTACCCTAGCTTACGCATCATAACATACAGGTAAGGTTCTTGGAGCCAGAGTTATCCCTGTTAAAGAACTGTGGCTAACTCAAGAGAGAGGGATGAGGGAGTGAGCTGTGATGGGCACTTATGAAAAGGTAGAGAGACTAGAGGCGGTGGGGAATAAAGCTTTGAACATGGTATGTAAGTCCGCAAGAACCTTCTGAGATGCTATATAACGTGAACAGTTGTACATCAGCTGCATTTTCCACTGCATAGACAGTTCAGGTGGTGTACTCAAGCTGTGACCTATATGAGATAGCCATGTATATTTTGTAATTTTTCTCAGCAAGGCTACCCCTTGTTGCTTTCATAGACTCTGACACTTCACAGACATTCAGTAATTGTATCGATGACTCAAAGGTCAGAGTGGAATAGAGGGTGTTGGTCGAGGTCAAGCGAGCTGTGGTAACAAACCACACCTGTTAAATGGGTTTCCTCCTAAGTTCTAAATGTCAAGGCCTGTCTTATCTGCACTGGTTCAGCTTTTCTCCTTCTACCCTGTGCCTGCCACAGAAAACCACATGAATGATTTGTGGGCAAGCCTTGGAAGTAGCCCATACCAATAAGTACACCCTTTAGTCAGGTGAAAGTGAAAAGACCCCCTGGATAAGGTGTGACCTTACCCTCCTCGATGGAAGTAGACTACAATTGGCTGGAGAGCAGGCACGGAATTCTATTTATTTATTTATTTATTTATTTAATGGCTTTTGTTTGTTTTTTTTTTTTTTTGGCAGGGTCTCACTATGTAGACCAGGCTGGCCTCTAACTTGTAGAGAGTTTTAGGTTTAAAGGCATGCACTACCATATCCACGCTATATGTTCTCATTTTCCCTGTTCTTTCATCTGAGCAAATAGCAAGAGAGGGAAGGTTTTTGATCGACCGACCTTGAGTTTTCCAATCTGAAGCAGAGTTCTCTTTGTTTGACAAGGGTAGAAATGGGGAGTCCAGGAGTTTCCTTGCTGCTAGAGGTCTGATGAGATCACTGTGTCCATCTGGCTCCTGCTATTCATTAAGTTGTGCTTAGATCAAGGCCAAAGACACTGCAGGAGTCTGGGCTGATGAGATGGCCCAGAAGGTAAAGGCAAGGGACGCCAAGAGGAGATGTTTCTGGGGAAAATTTGTTTCTCAGGATTGCTGACACACTGTTTGCAAATAGCTAGTAGACTAGAGGGCTGAAAAGTTGGAAGCCTCCACCATCCCTGCCAAGCTCCTGATGTGTTTTTAAGAGAGCACAAGGAATACCATTTGAACACCAGATGACTGTGATCGATAAGCTCATCCTTCAGGACAGGTGGATGGAGATCTGAGAGAGGGTCTGTTTATATGATGTCTCTGTGTGTAGTGTGCATGCATTTATGATTGGGTGTGGGTACATGTGTTTGTATGTGCATATATAGGTGCTCATGTGTGGGCAAGTGTGAAGGCCCAAAGTTGATGTCAGACGTCTTTCTCAATCACTGTCCACTTTATTTCTTGAGGTAGTTTCTTCATAGAACCCAGAACTCAGTGGTCAGCTAGTCAGCTTGTCCTGGGCATCCCCTGTCTCTGCTGGGATTATAGGCAGCTTCTGTGAATGCCCATCCTTTACATGGGCCACAGGGATCTGAATTTGAATCCTCACACTTTTGCAAAGGCTTTATCTGTGGAGCCATCTCCCAAGGCCAGAATGAATGATTTTTAGCTTTGCAATATCCCGGTGAGTTTGTTTCCCCATCTTACAGTGGAAGAAACCGGGTCTTGAATGTCTCAGCAGCTTGTCTAAGACAACGTGGTTAAGGTGAAGCAGCTGGTATTTGAATTTGAACCAGGACCCTGTGGAGCCAATACATACTAAAAGAGAATGCTTCTTGTGATGTGAACATGAGACTCATTCTTAAGGAGATGTGGTGTCTGGGCTCAGTGTTCCTGGAAGACTGGGTGTGTTCTGGGTGAAACATTTCCATTTCATTGGCCAAGTTGTTCTGGCAGTGGTAAGATCAGTATCTTCCCACTGACAATCATAATAGACATTGCCCTGACAGTTAATAAAGTGGCAGAGAGTTGTCCTTGATAATAGAATTCCTGTTGCCAGTTTGCCTACTAAACCCAGCAAACCCCTGGGCGATGGTAGAACCCTTCTTGCATTGTTACTTATTTAGCTCATGTCACACGGAACAAGACAGCATTTCCATCATTTGAAAGTGGGTGGTTATTACCTTCCTTTTGCAGAGCGTCTCTGAACTCTGCCTTGCCGCTGCACTGTGACTGTCATCTGGGTTTGCATGTGTATCTCTCCTCCAGTCTCTATTTTTGGGAGATCCCTTTCATTGTAGTTTTGTTTTTTTTTTTTTTTTTTTGGTCAGTGTAAGGTGTAACACTTTGGTCCTCTTTTGATTACATGAAGCCATGTATTCGAGAAAGGGTCATTTTCTCTGGATCCACTAGTGTGCCTGGCTTCACATAGCAAATCAGGAAGCAATGCTTTTCTAGAACCAATAACTCAAAGCTAGTTAGAATTCCCTAGGGAATGGAACCAAGCCTTCACACTGGCCTGTCATCCGAGGCCCTGGGTGGGTGCTTGTCCATACCTGTTGAGTGACTTCAGAAGTAAAAGAACAGAAGAACACATTTCATTCTGCTAATTTTGTTGTCTAGAAAAATAACCAAGATCATGTGGTTTTGAAGTGAACTAAGGTGATGGAGCTTGAGTTTAATTCTCTTTCAATATAGTTTCAAGTATATAGGAAACTTTTAGAAATGTAACATGGAAGTTGGTAGACTTCTTATCTGGATTTACCTTCATTTATCACCCCCGCCCCCCACCTTCTCGCCCATATTCTCAGACACATGCACCTGCATCATCTTATAACCTTCACCATGCACTACTTGGTGACCTCTTGCCTTATCAGAAGCAAATCAAGACCTAAAGGCAACCGGAAGACTAGGGTCTGGCTTTCTTAGGCTCTCAGCAGAGACTTTGGAAGCTGCTCTTTGTGTCCATCCAGTCCAGGGTCCGGAGTGGGATCACGCATCACATCTAGTTGCTGTGTCTCTTTTCTAAGTTCATATTCAATGAACATTTTAGTAGACAAAACCTGTAGAACTTCAGCTGAATGACACTGACCATATTTTCTAGGCTTTGGACAAAATAACTTTTAATAAAAATTATTTGTTATTGTGTTGGTATATGGTGATGTGGTGGGTTACACATGCCATGGCACATGTGTGCAGGTCAGAGGCCTTGTGAAGCCAACTCTCTCCCACCTTTACCTGGATTCCAAGGGTCCAACTCAAGTCTCCAGATTTTTATGGCAAGTGCCTTGACCAGCAAAACCATCCCACCAGTTCACACAATCATCTTTAAATGCTAGCAACATGGCGTTCTAGCCCTTCTTTGCTTTCCTAAGTTTCTCAGTTATGTTGTTTTCTTGTTTTACAAGTTTCCTTGGTAATCTGTCGTTGGTACTTACTGTGTTGCTAACAGAAATATTTGCCCTTGTGTGGATGCAGGAGTCAACTAGCTAGAACTCACAGGAAGATTGCACTCTGACCAATGTTAGATTCGTGTGTTACTTCCTTTCTTCTTCTACCAACAGCACAAAACCCTCCCTTCCCCCTCCTCCCTCCCTAGACTTCTTTTAATTTCACAATGGGACTTCGCAGCAACGTTAGATTGGTTCTAGTGCAGGCATTTTGATGACCCCTGTCTCCAATCATTATAGTAGCTAATAAAAGCTAGAAAATGACTCTTACCCTGTGAGTCCGATTCCAGTGATGCTCAGAGAGCTCGGCTGTATAAATATGCAGTGCGGTTTTTTGCTGTGTGAATTTTGATTAAAGGGAAATGCGTATACCATTTAGTTCAACATTTCTTTTAAATTTAATCACTTCTGAATGTAAAACAATAAGCAGAAATAAAATGGCATTGGCAATATCAGGGTACAATTCAAAAGCAGTGAGAGTCCCTGGTTCTCCTAGAAGCTTCCATAGCACATTCTGGATGGAGCTTTGATTGAAGCAGAAAATGTGGGACAGATGTCATGAGAAATAGATCGATGCCTCTATTTTCACAGTTGTGATGCAATTATGAGAGGATCTAGACATGCCAGCTTTTACCTGGGGCAAGCAGGGGGACAAGACAATACTTTATCTTAAAGTACACAAGCTAAAATTTCCGAGTTAACATAAAACTCGAAAGCTGTTGCTATGATTATGTTTATGTTGTTGAATTAAAAATTTGATTTGTGGAAAACTTTTCACTTTTCTTTTGAGAATGCTGTGAACCCAAGTCACTTTTATTCTGTATCATGGGCCTGTGCTTTTGTCAAGGTTGGCCTGGGTGTCCTGTTGTCAAGTGGAAGAGGGTGTTAGAAGACAGCCATGGTAGCCTGTGATGCTATCAGAAAATGCCTGAGACCCAGTAATTTATAAATACCAGAAATGTACCCTTCCCTGGCCTGGAAGCAAGAGAGCCCTCTGAAGATGCCTATGGGTTGGTCCATGAGGGCCTTGTCTGTCTGCCCCCACCCATTCTCCCTGTAAAGGATGTACTTAATGTATGTGCATGAGTGTTTGCCTGTATGCTCATATGTGCACTGTATATGTGTGCTTTGCACTGAAGGACACCAGAAGTCCTTGGAACTGGAGTTATAAATTGATGTGAACTGATGTATGGGTTCCAGAAACTGACTGGGTGTCCTTTGCAAGAGCAGCTAGTGGTTTTAACTGCTAAGATATCTCTCAGCCCCCATTAACACCAGGCAGGCTGCATCTTCCATGGGATAGGAATACAGAAAAGAAAGGGACAAATAACAGAGAGGAAGGGAGGCAAGGAAGGAAGGGAGAGGCCTTCCTTTATCCTCTTGGAAGTTTGTTAATTTTATTTGGGAGGACAGCCCTCTTGGCATAACCTTGTGGTTTTGGTTTAGCCTCATGTATGTAACACGGATTGCCAGGGACACATAATGTAGTTGAAGATGTCCTTGACCTTCAGATCCTTCTGACTCTACTTCTCAAATGCTGAGATCACAGGTATGCACCACTATGCCTCGTTGGCGGGTGCTTGCTCTTCAAAGAACCTAGGACTTTTTGCATGGGGAACTAGTGTCTCTGCTTAGTTACGTCTTTAGCTGCAAGGAGTAGACTAGTGAAAATTTCTATCCTGTGCAAGAAAAGATGTGAAGACAGAAAGCAGGCGTTTCTTCATTCAGCATACGCCCAGCACACTCCCCACAGGTCTGAGAGCTACATGTAGAGGCTCATGAAAATCTCTACTCTGCTCTCTCCCATCTGGGCCTTTCTAAGAGAAGTCGGCTTTCTTCTCACTAAACTCCAGGGATCCAGGCGCCCCTTTGTTGCGGCTTGAATGTGTTCTCTCCACGACTCGGGTGTTGTAGGAGGGATTGAGAAATAGGGACATAGATGAGTTGGTAGCATGCTTGCTTGTATAGCATGCATGAGATCATAGAGTCAACTTCCAGAACTGCATAAATGGGGTGTGGTTGCCTACATAACAAATTCAAGACCAGTCCAAGATACATGAGAGTCCGCTAGAGCAAACAAAACAGAGGCAAATAAAAAAGAACTGTCCGTGGTGGGTGGTGGCGCACGCCTTTAATCCCAGCACTTGGGAGGCAGGGACAGGTGGATCTCTGTGAGTTCGAGGCCAGCCTGGGCTACAGAGTGAGTTCTAGGACAGGCTCCAAAGCTATACAGAGAGACCCTGTCCAAAAAAAAAAAAAAAATGGAAAAGAAGAGGACAAGAAAAGGACAGTCCACTCCATTCCATCCTTTATTCAACAAATGCTTGCCTATTTTGTGCCCATGTTGTTACGTCCTGATGGATAGATCAGTGAGAAAAACAAAGTGCCTGGGTCCCTTGGATGCCCATCTTTGAGAAAGTGGGAAGGAAGGGGACAGGCTGATGTGAGAAGTAAATGATTCAGTGTGTTGGACGGAATGTGACCAAGAAGGAGTGTGTGGTCAGGACTGCCCATGGGCCTGTGCGAGCTGTGTTTAAGTCCTGTAGCCAGCCAAGTCTCTTTAAATAAGGTGCCCTTAGAGTGAAAACTAAAGGAAGCTGCACGTTAGCCCTGTTGTTTCAGGGCTAGGGAACAGTCAACAGAGGCCCTTTGGTGGGCGACATGCCCTGGATGACAGAGGATTGTCAAGGAGGTTGCAGTGGCTGCTGTGGTGATGCAGGTGGATTGGGACGTGGCCGTGTGTTGATTGGCTGGATAGAGATGTACACATGTGTGTATGAGGGTGTGTTTGTGTGCTGGGCCAGAGGATATTGAGTGCCTTGCTCTAGCTCTCTCACTACACCTTTGAAACAGGGTCTCTCCCGGAACACAGAGGTGGGCTGGTGACCATCAAGCCCCAGAGACCTTTTTTTCTGCCCCCCACCGTGCTGTGGTCACAGTTGTTCTCGGCCACACCCGTCTCTTTACATGTATGCTAGAGATTTGAACTCAGGTCTTCATGCTTGCATAACAAGTAATTTTTATCTGCTGATCTATCTCCCGAGCCCCAACTAAGATTTTTAAGGATCACTTTATTGGAAACGGACCTTTGAAGGGATGCTTGCTCACTTCCCCAGTGGAGGGATGATGGTGAGAACTGGCAGCTTTGGAGTAAGCTGAGGCACAGTGACATCGCAGACGGTTGTATAGAGGGTAGACGCCACAGGATTTCATAGGGTAGTGAAGCCGGGATTTGAGAGCAAGCCAACAGTCCGTATTGACTGGGATTCATAAGGCACAAAGAGCAGAGTGACCCTAGACTGACGGCCATAGACTGACTGAAGTAGGTAGAGCCAGTGTTCTGTGTAGGTTGAGATTAAGGTCCCATGTGAAAGGCAGATACCCAGGCCTGGAGTTGAGAATGCCAGGTTGGTTAATTGCTGCTGAGTGGAATGTTACTCTGCCCCTGACCCCGAGGCTATTTGGGGATCCGCTCTATTACAATTCTCCCTTGTTAGGAAATGCATTGTGTAGCTTTCGAAGCTGATACCTTCTTGCTGCTGCGCTCAGCTCTCAGGCTTTGCTTGACAGATGGAAAGCTGCCTTTGGACACGGTAGAAAAGGTGTGACCCTGTCCAGTCTTTCAGTGTTCTCTTTGCCCTCGGACACAAGACTGTCTACAGTTTGAATAAGCATTTGAAAATAGATAACCCAGCGTTTTTGCTTTTTTTCTGATGTATGTGTGTGTGGCTCTGCATGTGTGTGGAAGCCACAGGTCAACCTTGGGTATCATTCCTTAGATACCATCTACCTTGTTTTTGTTTATTGCGACAGGGTCTTTAACTGGCCTGGAACTTGCCAAGTAGGTGAGCACCCAGGATCCACCCGCCTCTGCCTTATTGATGCTGGTGTTACACAGATGTAGTACCACCATAGCCGGGTTTTCCACAAACGTTCTGGAGTGGACTCAGACCCTCCCGTGAAGTTCCAAGCACTTTGCCAGCTGAACCAGCTCCGCAGTCCTTCTCTCCGTTCTTCCTTGCACCCATCATTGAATCAAGCAGACAGAGTGGAATTGTCTTCTCAAAGCTGAGTTCTCCTATTTCTTCTCTGTCTTAATGGGAGCTGCTGGAATGCTTCTCACCTAGGGTCATTTAAACTCTTGGGGAACTTTCTCGCAATGGGTTTGTGAGCACTGCAGTCAAGTTCTGGCTGTAGAAAAGAAGGGGCTGGATTTTAGCCTGAGCTTTGTTGCACTCTTGCTCCAGAGAGGGTTAAGATGGAGCTTCCTAGCCTCCTACTCACTTGCAGAATGTTTCTGCTCTTGGATCTTTTCCTGAAATGGGGTGTAGGTGGAATTTTGTGTCCTTAGCCAACGTAAGAGGTCATTGTGGGGCCAGGTGTGGGCCCCATGCACTGGGCTTTCCCTAGGCTCTTGCAGCTTACCTCCAAGGCACCACTGGGAGGCATCATAGCACAGTGTGAACCAGCTTTAGCTCAGGTTCCTCCACTGGATCTGATGTGACCTCTAGCAGGTGGTTTCCCGTCCCTGTGGCTCAGTACTCATTTCTTGAGGATGTATGCCTACACAACATTGTCGCTGTGTAGAGCCAAGTGAGAAATCAAGTGTCAACCACTGCACACTGGCTTTGGTATAAAAAGTTAATGCTGAAAAATGACAGGTAGTATCATCACCATCATCTGCCACTCTCAGCCCTCTCGACTCCCATATGAGGCTGAAGCAGGCTTTATTGAGTAACTTAATTGGGTTTCCAAAAACAATGCGATAATTCAATTATTATGTTTTCCTGCATTTATGCCTATATATTCTTGCATGGCTTTCAAATCTACACTTTGTGTGTGTGTGTGTGTGTGTGTGTGTGTGTGTGTGTGTACACATGGATATATATATATATATATATATATATATATATATATATATATATATCCATGAAGCTTTCTTTTACAAATGTATGGGATTATATTTTGTAATCATTGAACCTCGTTGCAAATATTCACCTCTCCAAACCAACCTCATTATATAGGCTACCCAGAGGAAAAAAATCACTTGCAAAGGGAAGTTAAAAGGAAAGAAACCAAGGAATCTACCTCAGTGTTAAAACATGGCCAGCTGCAGAATGCATTAGAAAAAGAAGTCTTGAGGTTGGGGATTTAGCTCAGTGGTAGAGTGCTTGCCTAGCAAGCGCAAGGCCCTGGGTTTGATCCTCAGCTCCACCCCCCCCCAAAAAAAAAAGTCTTGATGTATGTGCTTGTGTGTGTTGGTGTGGTGACGGTGGGTGCATTTGTGCCATGGTGTATCTGCGGAGATCAGAGGACAACCTTGGGCATTGATCTTCACTTTGCACCTTGTTTGAGATAGTGTCTCTTGTTTGCTGTTGTGTATAGCAGACTGCCTGGGGAGTCTCCTTTCTTGACATCCCCTCTCACCATGGGAGCGCTGGGGTTGCAGAGCTACACTGTGGTACCTGGCTTTTACACAGGTTCTGGGAATCCATACTTGTAGGGATAGTACTTTACCAACTGACCTATCATCTCCCTGGTCCCAGAGTCCATGTTTTTATAACCTGAGTTGACACTGTCATTGCCTGGGATTGTTTGGGTTTTCACGGCACAGACTAAGATGTGTTGGGGTAGGAATAAACATTTTTTTTTTTTTTGATCAATGCTACAACTTGTAGACATGTAATCAGGAGCAGCTTATCAGCAGCTTTTCAAACTCTGGACATTCCACACAGAATGCCCCATGGAGGAAATAGAGCACTCCGTGAGTGCTTTCACAGTTGAATAACGCACATATGAATTATGACAAGCGAGCTGGCTGCACTGTGGTTTGTTGTGTCTGCTCTGGTTCCTACTTTTAAAGTTGCAGTTGCATTTGGTCATTTGAAGCTTATTTTCACAGTCTGGCCAAGCCAGCGGGGTCCCAGGGCTCTGCAGGGGACACAAACCGCCTGCCTATAAGTTGGAGTGCTCAGTAGATAAGCATTTCAAGACAGCATTGCATCATACAAAAGAACTTATGAGCTTATTTAACATACACTATTTGACTTAATTTAGATATTTAATGGAAAGAAAAGCCTTTTATCACCACCGAAGGAAAGAACTGCCAAGCACTGGGAGGCTTGGTGGAAATATTATAACGGATGCACTGTCTGCAAATGTATTTCCCCAGCTTACATAATGGGGTGTTTAATAATAGTTGTTTCTTTGAATTTAGCACACATATATCAGACATTTGCACTTTGTAAATTATATGCTGTGGTTCAAGAAACTTCATTTATTAAAGATTGGCTTTAATGAAGAATATACTGATTTTAAAAAAATGACCTTCACCTTGGACTTAATGTTTATCTCAGCAGCCCAGATTCAGAGCTCTTGTCAGGAATACTTTCTGCCCTGCCTTTGTATAAACATAAACACGAGCCCTCGCTGGGTCTCCAGACCTGACTGGCCACAGCATTCATTGGTGGTGTTTGGTGTGGTAGGCATCGGCTCCCTCTGCAGATCTGGGGCTAGTATGAGTGGAGTTGGCATCCACCATGCTGCTGGGAGCAAACTACATATGGAGGTCTAGGGGGACATCTTGTACTTGCATGTCCCCATCTACACTGCACACTGGTAGATGTCTCAGTATGGTGGTCTCCACTTGTACACCCAAAGCTGGGGAGATGGGGATAAGCAGATTTCCTGGGGCTCACTGGCCAATAGCCAAGCTAAAGTGGAGAGTTCTAGGTTAGTGAATATATTCTGTCTCAAAAAGTATCCTACAGATGGACTCAGGAGGTTAGTTAGCATACACTGCTTAACTATAGATATATCAAGATGGGGAGGCTTTTTCTTTCTTTCTTTCTCTCTCTCTCTCTTTCTTTCTTTCTCTCTCTCTCTCTCTCTTTCTTTCTTTCTCTCTCTCTCTTTCTCTTTCTTTCTTTCTTTCTTTCTTTCTTTCTTTCTTTCTTTCTTTCTTTCTTTCTCCAAAGGAAAGAACTACCAAACATTAAAAAGTTGACTTGAAGTGTTATAACGGATAGACAGAGGGCAAACATTTCATCAGGGTGGCACCTGAGGGAAATGGCATTGTAGGGGGTGACCTCTGGTCTCCATAGGGAAGCACGTGTATGTGCATACATAAACAGAAGATAAAATGTGACCATTAGTATAGAATCTAATCCTGTGTGACGTACAAAGAGAGAGGACCATGCGATGAGGTGAAAGACCCCCCCCCCCATGCATATAATTCGAGGAGAGAGGACTCAGAAGAGGTCTAATTTGATAATGGCTTGGTCTTAGAGTTGAGGCCTAGAGTGATGAGAAAATGGATTTCTGATGTTTCCCACTGGGAGCAAAGGAGGATGTCCACAGGGCATGCGCCACTTGAAAAATCTGGTTCTAGATGTTTAAATATAAAAAGGATGGCAAGAGAAACTCCTGAAGACTAACAAGGTGCACATGGGGTGAGAGCCATGTTGTCATGCATGGAAGTGATAGTCACAGAGACCAGAATTCAGAGTTTGAGTGCTGGATGTAGTGCTAAGGAGAATATATGCATGATCTGTCTGTCATTGCTGTGGTCTTGTCAGGTAGAAGCCCTCAGCTCTTCCATCAATTGATTAGAGAGACTTAGGGTGTTGAGAGCCAGCCTGGTGTAGGAATTGGTATGTGAAGCCAAGTGTTATGCCATACATCTGTTCAAGTTGTTTCTTTAGCTGCTGAGAGCTTGAGTCGAGGTGGATGAGACTCTGGGACCAGTCATGTTGGTGAGCAGAGGTTGGAGCACATTATCTTGGAACCATATTTGAGCCTCATCAATAGAGAGGGATGTTCAGCTTGGTGAAGGAGTGACAATAAGAATTTCTAAAGCCAGTAAGTGACTGATGGCAGCCATATTCACTTGTACATGTTCATCCTCACAGTGGTCCTAGGCAGCTTCTACACAATTCTGAAGATACTCCCAACTGTAAGTAGTCCATACAGGGAGGGCCCTAGCTGGTGGGGCAGTATGCCTATCTCTTGGATCTGGCCAGCAGCTCCATCCTTCACAGGAAGAAAAAAGAGGGCTCCTGCCATTGTGTGTGTGTGTGTGTGTGTGTGTGTGTGTGTGTGTGTGTGTGTGTGTGTGTGTGTACACATAATACAATACAGGGTCTCTCATTTGCTTAGAGCCTGCCAAGTAGGCTAGACTAGATGGCCAGTGAGCCCCAGGGATCCACTTGGCTCCACATCTCTAGCAGTGGGATTATAAGTGTGTGCCACCATGTCTGGATTTTTATGTAGGTTCTGGGAATCAAATTCAGGTTCTGTGTTCGCAAGGCAAACACTTTATCAACTGAGCTGTCTCCCTGACCCCAATTTAAAACAAACAAAAAACATTGTCTCTCTTGCCTCTCTCTTATTGCTAAAGTGATTTATGATAAATATAAAAAAATTCAAATGAAAACAAAGCAAAAGTAAGTAAAACAGATCTTTAGCTTCACCCCAGAAGGGGTTACTGCTAGCTTCCCCCCCATTTTCTCCTGGCTGCCTTTCTTATCCTTTTTTTTCCACCTAGGAAAATATACTTAGTGTAGCTATAAATATACTAATGCCCTCATGAGGGGCAACTTTGGTCAGAAGATGGCAAGGGCTTTGCTGTAAGACTTGGATTTACAGTCTAGTTGTCCCTTACTTACTACTTCACGTTGGATAGTTATTTTTCTGTTTCCATTTTGTGCCTCTGAATTGGGACTGATAAACCTTATTTCCAGGGGTTCTGTGATAGCCTAGCCTATCACAGCAAATACTCTAACCATTACTTTAAGAAGAGTAAATTTTTATAATACAGCTTTGTTCCTTAGCAACATATCATTCAACCAATAATTTGGGGCATAAGGATGATTTGGGGGGTGTCATAGGTCCTTCTACATCCCTATTTATTTTGCAGTGCTTCTGTAGTGTTTCATTCTCATTATGAATCATAATTTATTTGGTTGTTGGTTGACACTTTCCTTAGATTTTTATGTACTATAGATAATGTTGTGATGTATTTCTTTGCAGCCTTGTGCTGAATTTTCCCCCAGTGACCACTATTTCATTAGGATCCATTCTGAAGGCCAAACAGGAATGAGTGGTTTTCTGTCTACTGAAGCAGCACTGAATTACCCTTGAGATGGGTGCCCACTTCTGCTTGGAAAACCTTGTTATCATTTTATATTGATGGCACAAAATAAAACAGGCATAATTATGGTGTCGGGCTCCTTGACCCATGTCCTGTAGTATCAGAAAAAAACAGAACAAGTGAACAAACAAGCAAAATCCAGTTACTCTTAGATTTGAATAAGAGAGAGAAGTTGGAGACATTGACGTTCACTTTACTGTGTGCTCCAGGTAAACAGAGAGTGGCTGTCCTGTGTATAGCCCAGCTCCACAGGCACTGGGCTCAGTTTCTGGCACTGCCACCTTCTTCATTGTCTTTAAAAAAGAAAGATTTGTTGATTTTTTTTAAATTGGATGTAAATATGTGTGTCTTGAGTGTGTATATTTGCACCATGTACTTGCAGATGTTGGAAGAGGCCAGAAGAGGGCGCTAGAGCCCATGGACTTAGAGGAAGTTTTGAGCTATCTTGTGAGGTGCTGGGAACCTGTGTCTTCTGCAAAAGTAGCATGTAATCTTAACTGCTGAGCCGTTTCTCCAGTTCCTCGGTGTTGTCCTTTTTTCCTGTTCTGTTCATCTTTTCTTTCCCTCTCCTGTTCCCCTGCCCCTGCCCTCCATGCAAGGCTCGACTTTATTAGAAAGGCTTCCGGTAGAATCCATAATTTCATACTTCTATCATTTTAGGATAGTGGTGGAGTGCAGGGCTTACCACAGGGCAGGCTAGTTCTCAAGTGGTAAGCTTCCATTGCAGCTTCCTCATCTCCTCCTATAGACTCCACGCAGGAAGGCAAGCAGAGAAGATGACAGACAGTGCCTGTGGTTGTGAGTCAGAAGGAAGAGAGAATCATAAGGAGCCCGAGTGGTAGAAAGCAGCCCCTGGCACACCCTCATGGGCCATACAGCCCTCTCCTCACCCCCACTCTTACTGTACTTGTCCCGTGGTACCTTGAGTAGCACAAGACAGTTGACTCGGCTCCGTGATTTCTTGCTTCCCAGGATTTGCCTGACTCCAAGCTGGAAGCTTAGGT
Organism: Onychomys torridus; assembly: GCF_903995425.1. NCBI lineage: Eukaryota > Metazoa > Chordata > Mammalia > Rodentia > Cricetidae > Onychomys > Onychomys torridus. Next base: position 89,551,536 of record NC_050445.1, on the reverse strand, counting down.
CATGGGAGGCAATCTGGAGCTCTGAGTAGAATTATAGCCTAGCATTCCCATTTGACTATGTCTTGGGAGTCTATCCAAGCATACTCACATTTCCCATCAAGCTAGGGAAGAGTGGCCCTCCATAGTATCCCATATCAGTGGAGGAGACCAGGGTTTCACATAGCTGTGGCTAAGTCACTTGCTCACTTCTCCAGCCTGGATTTTTCCCATCTGCAAGATTATGATGTTGACTTTTGCTGTTCTTGTAAGCATAGTAAGCAGCGGGATGATGATCATGAATGTGCAATGTGTACCCAACATGCACTGCAGTAAGGGTTTCCTGTGTCCTTGTATTAGAACTGGTTGTTCTCTGTAGACTAACCCATTGCCTACTTTCTGTTTTGAAGACCCCAGTGGAGGCCATACTATTCCTTCTTTTTCTCTTGGCAACAGGTCTTTCACCCCCTTGAGTCTTTGACGCTTCCTTAAATGTTATTCACTTACTACTCACCAGCTCTTCTGGCCTCCAGGGATGCAGAATGATGGATCACATCCTTCTGGCCTTGGAATGCATGTTCTTTCTTTCTCAATAGCATGTAACAATGGGCTAGTCTTTTTCTTCTTATCTATTTACTGTTGTCTTATTTGTAGAATTTTCTGGAAGTTCTTCCTCAGTCATTTCATTACTCATGTACTTCTCAGTTTTAAAGACCGAGGAAAATGACTTTGAGGCAGAGGGTCAGAGAGTGTCTGGCTGGGGACTCCTTTCTAGTTGAGTCACCTGCCTGCTCAGATACTAAAGGCTGAAGCATGCCTGATGACTCGGCCCTGGTCAATGTCTCTCCAGTGTGAAAGTTCATTTCTGCTCCTTTTAAGTGGTGGGAGCTCAGATTCTCCTGGGGACAGTTCCAAACCTCTCCCAGGATCATATGCTTGGATTGATGTAGCCTAGAATTCTCAGAAATGTTGCCTCCTATTTGAGGCATGATATGTGACATGGAATTGTTAAAAAAAGAAAAAAAAAAGATAAGACTGAATGTTGTCATTATACTGAAGGGAAATCCCGGCTTTGAGAAGCTATCTGACATGTGGGATGTCTCAGATAGTTGTCAGCAAAGCTGAGACATAAAGGACCTTCCCACTAATTTGTCATTTAATATATACTCACCCGGGACACTATTTTCCATCTACTGAATCTAGCTGAGGAACTCTCTATGATGGATTTCCTTTCTTGATAGGATCTGAGTGCTGGGAATGGTGAGCATCTCCATCAACTCTTGGCTCCTTCTAAAACCCCCACCCAGTATATCTTTATAGCATGCTTAAATTCTGGGAAACACATCTTTGTGTGTTTGCATTCTGTGTCTGTGAGCCTTGTACATTATTCTCTGCAATGGTGTCTCTGCCTTCTGTTGTCATTTCTCTCTCTAGGGCCACGTATACTGGACTACAGCTTGGTAACTGAGGTAAATATATTGGTATAACAGCTTAGTCGGTTTAAATTAACTAACTAATTAATTAATTTTGTGTATGCATGTGTGCAGGTGCACTTAAATATGTATATACACATGTGTGAAGACCAAAAGTCAACATAAGGTGTCCTCCTCAACCTTTTAACACCTTATTTGTTGAGATGAGGTCTCTCGATGAACTTGGAGCCTACCAATTCAGGTAGAATGGTTGGCTAGCATGTTCTAGAGATTCTTCTCTTTCCATCCTTCCACTCCATAACTGGGACTCCAGGCACATGCTACTGCCCCCAGCTTATTATTACTGTTATTATTATTATTAGGTTTAATTAGTATTTTTTATTTTACACATATGAGTGTTTTGCCTGTTCCATGTGTGTGTTTGGTGTCTTCAATACTGAGAAGAGGGGATTAAATCCATGTGGCTGCTGGGAATCCAAGCTGGGTCCTCTGGAAAAGCAGCCAGTGCTCTTGACCACTGAGCTGTCTCTCCAGCCAACCATCCTTAGGTGCTCCCCAACACTGCCTGTCTCAGTGGGTTCTAAGGATTGAACTTAGGTTCTCATGCTTTCTTGCAAGTACTTTATCAACTGAACCATTTTCTCAGTCTTCTTTTTTGTCTTTTTTTTTTTTTTTTCCAGAGCTGAGGACCGAACCCAGGGCCTTGCGCTTGCTAGGCAAGTGCTCTACCACTGAGCTAAATCCCCAACCCCTCAGCCTTCCTTTTTGACTTAACTTGGACATGAGCTGATGAATTACTTCAGGGGTTGAGAGTATTTGTTTAAACAAAGAATTTTTATCTGTACTTTTGTTCCTTCAAGTAATTTATAATTAGCTTCAACACCTTGTAGTAAGATAGCTTTTGTTTCGTATTGGAATATTAGGGCACAAAGAACTCTCTAGAAGAGAGGTTTGGCCTAAGCACATTGGGATTTGACAGTAGACTCCATGGAACATTCTTGGGGTGATTCTGTGTAACCAGTGCTTTTAAATACTAGTTGAAGGACCATTGGTTTTCTCAGAGATACTTCCTTTTTTATGCCTTCTCCTGATTCATATTTTCTCCCTTTCCAATGATGGGAGGATTTGCGTTTTTATATTCAAAGCCAACTTAAGGTAAACAGATTACATGATTTCATCTTCACACGAGCCGCTGACCATTTACTAGTCTTAAAGCAGGCAGAAATCATCACTCAAAACAGGTCTCAAAAAAAAAAAAAATAGTCACCAATCCCATGCCCCGGTTGGTTTCTCCATTCTTTGTGATGTTCCATTTTCCCTCTCCCACTAAATGCTAGTTATGTGGGTCACGTGACTTCTTCCCAGAGAGCCTGGCTGTTAGGATCTACATGGCCACCTCTGGTGCTGTGGCCTGCTTCCCCTCCTGTGTTCCTGCTGGGGAAGCTGAGGCAGTCTCCTCTTCCTTCCCTTCTGCTGGCCTCAGCATTTTAATTTCTATTTTTTCAGTAGCGTCATATTTATCAACACAATCAGCATGATTCTTGTCCGTGTTCAATAGAGAGTCTTGCTTACCCCCAACCTAGCTCAGGCCTTTGAATAAAAAATATAGGTTTGCCTTCCCCATGGGAAGATGAAATAATGTAATTTGTTTACCACCTTGAGTTGTTTACCACAGACTGGAAAATATGTTTTGAATTTTAGAGTGTGAAAAACAAGTACGCTAGCTATCCTCCAAAAAAAAAAAAAAAAAAAAAAAAAGCTCTCCCTTCAAATAAACATGTTTACAGAACAAGACACAAAACAAAATACTTTATCATGAGAAGCCTGGCCAATCAAGTGTGTTTACCACAGAAACCTTATAAAGGACACAGATGGCAGCCAGCTTTCTGTTCGCTTGCCTGTCATTTCAAGCTCCCTTGGGCCTTAGGGACAGAGACACCACCTTCCCTGCCAGCCGGCAACCAACCTTAGGCAACCCTGCTGGCCTAGCTAAAGCCCAGCTTGCTATGGGGATGGGGTAAGGGATCCATGCCTTGTGTTGTTGAATTAGACTATGAGTGGGGGGTACTTGTGAAATTGAGCTTGAGATCCTGTAGTTTTCAGTAACCATTCTCATAGTTTGGCTGCCAAGTAGGCTTGTGGGAACTCTTCCTGGCTCCTGCAGGAGCCCCAGATGAGCATCATGTGGGAGGCCCTCTGTGCCCTGCTCTATTGTGTAAGTAGTGTATAAACTATGAATCATCATCACCTGTCTTATACCCATCGCATGAGGGAACTGAAAAGCTCAGATGGGAAATTGAGAAAGGACCATTGCTTCTTCAGTAATGTATACATGGGCTTTCAGGGTCCTGGGTACCATAAAGGATCTTAGCCAATGCTAGTCGAGATATTAGTGGTGTGTTTCAGTGTCAGGGAGCTAGCAGCGGAAGAGTGACCCAGCTAGATGTAGCTCAGTGGGAGGCTGCTAACTTGGGGAAGGTTTTAGGACTTGAGGATTGTAGGGGTAGAAGAAGCCTGTGGGGCAGTCAGACTCACAGTTTGATGATGGCCTCAGATGTGGAAGGAGTGGATGAGATTTTCATGAATGGATTTAACAGATCTGTCATTGCTGTGACAAACACCCAAGAGAAATAGAGCAGAGAAGGTTCATTTTTAGCTCGTGGATTCAGTCCATGGTCAGGTGACTCCATTGTGGACCTCAGATGAGGATGAACATCATAACTAGGATTATATGGCCAAATAAAACCCCCATCTTCTGGAAGATAGGAAGCAGAGGCAGAGGAGAAGACCCATCCTTCCATGACCTCCCCCCTGTGACCTGCTTCCTCTAAATTGGCCACACCTCCTACTTTTTACCAACTTTCAGTAATACCATCTTATTATATATCTGTCGAAGAATTAATATGGTGATTAAGTCAGAACGCTCAGAATCCAATTAACTTCTACCAAACCCATAAATACATGTAGGGGGACCAAGCCACCAATACATGGTACTTGTGGGGGACATTTCTTTAAAATTCATTGCAACTAACTAAGCCTATAGTGTTCCTGTAAACATTATTCCAGTTTTCAAGTACAAAGGACCTTCAGGGTTACACCCACTGAGTGGTATAGCTGGGATGGAGCTCAGTCAATTCTGCAGCCCACACTCCTGGGGACTATACTGTACTGATTTGAAAATGTACTGAAGCTTTCAGGATAAGCAAGTTTATAGTCATTCATTCAAGAGCATACATGTCTTCAGTGCCTTATTCCCTGTTAGACTTTTTTGAGCCTTGGCCTGGCTATCACAAGGGCCGTCTTCTGGTGGCCACACTGAAAGACAGAATCTTACTACTAGGTCTGTCAAAACTGGACCTAATAATAAGATCCCTAGGAGAGGATTATAGTAGGGCGCCCTTCACATTGGAAGGTAAATGCTGTGTGTCTGAGCTGCAAGCAGTGGTCTTCTTGCATGGGCTCATAGGAGCAAGGGTTTTGGAGGATCTAGGCATCACAGTGCTGGAGAGTGGTAGCATCTTTTGGGTAGGTGCCAGCAAGGAGACTGTGGGAAGGGCCATTAAATTGGCTCCAGTGGAGGAATCCAAGACTCCAGCTCTTTCACCTCTATTTGCCTGATGGGGAGCACATGGCTTCATAAAAAGAGAGGGATATGTATAAGGATAAAGGCAAGATTCTCCTTCTACTGGGATGCTGGTTTGGGGTGGGTTGGGGGTGTGAGTGTTGAGAGGTAAAGAGGGATTGGGAGGATGGTATGTTGCTCTTCCTCTTTCTTGAAGAGAGACTAGGTTACCTCATTGGACCTGGAGCTTCTTAGCAGCACTCAGCTCAGGAAGGTATAGAGGTCAGGAAGAACCCCACCAGGCCTCACATTTCAGAGGGAATGTCCTGCATATTCTGTTTTGTGTGTGCATGGAAAAGATAGACATAAACAAACTGGAAAGGTTCTCGTTAAGCCTCAATGATCTAGAAAAGTAATTATGGAGAACATCATATTCTTCCTGTGGTATAATTAAACTTGTGGGTTCACTTAAAACCTTGTTTTTGAACATACATACCAGAATGTTCTCTGATGAGTTGAAAGAATTCTTCATAGAGTTTAGAGGAATAATGATTAGTTCTCTGGAACTTAATTGCCACAGTATTGGTGCCGTGACCCATCTGAGTAAATAAGACAGTGTTCACTAGGGTACTAGCACCTCTGGGACCTCAGCTTACTGCTCATTCAGAGCACACCTGAGTTATTGTTGCTGCCCTAAAAAGAGCAGCATTATCTGTTCTTCTCTGAGCCTTCTTAGTTGAGGCAGATTGGCGTTTTATTTATGAGCTGACAGCACTCCATTTGTGGCAGCAGCATTTTCTTCTTCCCCTCAACTGAGGTGCTTTTTGAACTGGGTTCACTGTTGTCAGAAAGTTATTCACAGGGTGGTGATGGAGCCTGCTCCGCCCACCTCTGTTCCCTTTCTATTTTGGTGCCATTTGCAACAAAGGAAATGAAGTTAGTAAATTAGTGCAGGCTTGGAAGCTCTCATGCTCACTTTCTTAGGTTGTGTAACCGGTTAGACACAGTGGCCCAGCCCTCCTGTAGCTCCTCGGACTGAAGGAAACTACGAACCATTGGAGATGTCTTTGGTCAAGGAGCTTGAGGTCTTCGAACTAATCTGATTTACATGTTTCAACAACAACAACAACAACAACAACAACAACTCTGACTATATGGTTGGACTCATTGTTAAACATTTTGCATGTTTGTATGTACATACATGTTTCAATTATGTGTGCACAAACCTGTAGGCTTTGCATTCTTAAACCAAGAGACACTTGATGGGCAGCATACCGAATGAGACTTTTGAGTCAAGGGTTCCTGAAGGAAATAGATGGCATGTATTTCTTAAGGCCAAAGGGACAAGGGCATGGTGGATCCCCTGCAGAGGGGGAGACAGTCATCGGGATGGATGCCAGGCAGGAATTGTGAGCAGTTGAAGAGGGACTTAGTCAATCTGCAGAAGCCAGTGTGGGAAGAGCTGGCAATTGCATGTCCTGTCTTCTTTTTTCTCCAGAGGGGACACCTGTCATTGGTTAAATCCAACTAGAGTTCAGACCAGGTTGGGAAGTGTTGGGCAGAGAGCTGGGAGAAGCCAATAGCGAACCATTCCTGCATCTTGTTAGGGGAATATCTCTGTATATTATGCTGCCATGTTTTCCCCGGTGAGCCTCTCAGAAGACATCCAAATGGAAAACCCATCCCCTAATCTTCAGCAGGGCTAAGTGAGAGGGCATATAGCTTCATAACAGATTCTCACCCAGAATACCAGCATCACTTGAGAACTTTCTAGAAATTGCCAGTCTATGTTAGATCAACCTTCTGATTTAGAAACTAGGGCCTGTGTTTTAGAAAGCCCCATGTAGAGCCTCTTGCTTGATCAAAATGGAAAAGTACCCCTGGGGGCTTATGGACAGAGCTTCACTGGAATGTAAGCTTGGAAATGCCTCATGCATGAATTCACTGCTTGCGATTCTGCTGGCCCCCAGTCCTCTCTTTTCGGACAGACAGTCTTCAGTAGAAATGGAATCCTGATTACATGCAGGCCTTGGGGGAGGGGGCAGCCACTCTGTGCAGTCTGCGTCTTTAATTTCCCACTTCTCCTCTCAGCCAGAGCCATGCAGGGCGGTTCCCCAGCAACCCAGGGTTTGGGAGGTTGTTTTTTGAAAAATAGATGCAAAGCTTGCCTGTGCTGTTGTTGTTTCCCGGTGCCTGGCAGTGTTTGGTAAACAACTTGATTGCTGGGTCCTGGCCTCCAGGGAACCACAGCTGCTCTTCCCAGCTCCCTGCAGACTTTTGTACCAAGCAGTGATTGCTTCAGGGGAAAATAAACAGGAGAGAACAAAACAAGAAAACAGCACTGTTGTTTTGTGGCTGTCTCTACCTGGTTTTCCCAGGGCTGTTTTGCAACCAACGGCCTTGGGCTTTGGTTCCTTTGCTTTAAAAAATAAAATAAAACAAAACCAAAAAAAAAAAATCAAAACAAAACAAAGCAGGCTCCAGTGGGCCTCCCTTCTCTGTGGCTAGACAGTGGCATTTGGAAGTAGCCACAAGGACTTGCAAAGACTTGGAAAGGAGTTACTGACCACTGCCAGAATGTATGCATTTTTAAATATGTAAATGGCAAAGGGAGAAAGCTCCATCCTTTCTAATGACCCCCAGGGTGGTAATCTGGCTTTTCAAATCTCTAGGAAAACAGATTGAATATGGCACAATTAATGTTTGAGCACTTCTAGGCTTTTTCTAAAATATTTTAATGGGCTTTTAATTTATTGCAGCTCTTGATTAGCAGGTTGGAGCAGTGTTCCAGCTGACCTCCTGGGCTCAGGCCTCTTTGGGGCTGTAAGGGAGTGGAGGAAAACAATGCCCCTGAGGTGCTTTTAAAGCCCAAACTGCCCAGGATTTAGCCCTTAGTATCTTGGCCTGGAGCACTCAGAGAAAACTGCAGTGTGCTGCAGTTACCAGGGTTGTCTGGTAGACATGTAGCTCTCTGAAATCAGATGGTGAAGGTCTGTATGGAGTGCAGGGATCTGCTTCTGAAGCTAGTGCCTGGACTTGGTGATTGAAATAACTACAGTGTGAGGAAAGAACAAATAAGCTCTGAGTACGAAGTATAGCGCTGTGCGTGCGTGTGTGTTCACATATATTTAAAATTTTTGATACTCGCCCTTTGCTCTATTAATGCATTTACTTGTTTCCTCTCAAGTCCCCATTATTTTGGCTCACCACTACATATTGAAATCAAAGAACTGTCCTTCAAAATATTTTTCTTTTAGCTTACCATTAGTCCTCAAGAAGAGGTGGTAAACTCCCTTTTGTTTGGAAGGCTCTCTTTTCACCTTCGTTTTGGAAGATAGTTTTTCCGGGTATACACTTCTAGGTAGACTGCTTTTGCCTCTGGGCACTGTTCTGGATAATTTATTTGGCTATCTGTCTTTCTTCAGTGGCTGTATCTTTCATTTCTGGAGCCCAGAGCAGTTAATCCTTTTAGTAAGTTACAGAGCTGAGTGGAGACAGTTTCTGTGTCTGGTGGATGCTTGTCCAAACACCCCCAAACCAAACAGAATTGTCCCACAAACCGCAGTGGAAGTTGGTCCTTTATTTCTGGGTATTCCTGGTTACTCTTCTGCATTTTAAGTGAAGCATGGCAGAGTTGCTGAGCAGAGTCCCAGGCTGTGGCTTGACCCATCAATGGCTTGACTGAAAAGCTGCCTTCACATAGGAAAAACAAAACAAAAACAACAACAACAACCAAAAACCCTTGGGGCAGCGTCTAGGCTCAATCCTCACTCTAGATGCTTTGCTGCCTCTCTCTCTATCACTGCCTGGGCCCTGGCTGTTTAGTAGGAGTTTGTACTTTGCTGCCCTGCTGCTATCCTAGTTTTTAATTCCTTCTAAAACTGGTGACAGACAGTTCCTCTAAGAAGGAATCAGCTGACCAGAAACTTTTTGTGGTTAACCCCACCTCCTCCTGCGTTCACTGGCACTACTACTCCTGGGTTTCTGAATTGTTCTAGAATCAGAGACAAAAGAGTAACTTTGCTGCTTCTGTTTCTCCTCCTCCTCCTCCTTCTCTTCCTCCTCTTCCTCCTTCTCCTCCTCCTCCTTCCTTCTCCTTCCTCTCCCCTCCCTCTCCTTCTTTAAATATAAACTATTAAGGATATTAGATGCTATCTTGAACAATTCTGGAATTCTGCTGGGAGGAGATCTGGCTTAGTTATACTTGTCTGTGGCAGCAGATGCTCTAGAAACCCTACTGTGTATTGCTATGTGCCTAGTAATTGTGGGTGCTCCAGCTCTTCCTATACTTAAAAGAAGAACAGTGAAGTGTCTTCCATGAGGTCTCATGACTAAGACTCAGCTGAGCCAACCTGCTTCAGAAGCCTATGTCAGAAGGCCATCTAATTTAGGTTCTGAGACTTTGCATTTGTGCAGTGGCTTGGGAAAGTATGCGTGTCTCAGAGTAAGCATTACAGAGCCCAGTCCCTGGGATTCTCTGTGCCTCAGTATCTAAATTAGATAATTGGTAATACAAATTCTATTCTATTCTATTCTATTCTATTCTATTCTATTCTATTCTATTCCATTCCATTCCATTCTATTCTATTCTATTCCATTCCATCCCATTCCATTCCATTCTATTCCATCCCATCCCATTCCATTCCATTCTATTCCAATCCATTCCATTCCATTCCAATCCAATCCAATCCAATCCATTCCAATCCAATCCAATCCAATCCATGCTAATCCATTCCAGTCCATTTCAATCCATTCCAATTCATTCCATTCCATTCCATTCCATTCCATTCCATTCTATTCCATTTCATGTGTATGGATGTTTGCAATCATGTGTCTTTACCACTTGCATGTGCCTACAAAGGCCAGAAGAGTGAGTCAGATTCCTGGAGTGGTGGTTATAGATAATTTGTGAGTTACCATATGGGTGCTGGGACTCAAGCCTGGGGTCCCTGAAGGAGCAGCCAGTGCTCGTAACTGCTGAGTTATCTTTCAGGCTCTATAATACACTTCTTATGAAATGGAATAATGATTGTAAAATCCTTCAGACAGTATCATATATCTAGCTGTCCATTGATGGCAGTTCTATTTTAGGAGATGCTGATTTACTTAATTGTGATTTTTGAGTCATTTGTTGACTAAACATCTGTATGTAGTGCCTTTTATGTAGCAGCACTTTTCTGACAGTTTTAAAGTGATGGGCAGAACTTTTATCTCATGGAGCTGCTGGGTCTGATGAGGAACACAAGTTAATAAACGATGCTACCGGTTCCTGAGAAAGCAAACAGGATGATACGGTTGAGGCTAAGTAGAAGGTAGGCTTAAGTTGGTGGTCAGGACAGGCTCTTGAAGAGGCTAATGTCCCTAGTCCTCAGAGATGAGAAAGAACCCTCTGTGTAAGTAGACTAGTAGGGTTCCTGGGGGCTGGACTAACAAGGACACCAGACCTGTGGCTCACTTTGAGCAGGAAGAAGCCTACTGTGTCTGCTTTGGTGGTAGTGAGGAGCTGAATTGGTAGTCTGAGGTCATGTCAGGGAATTAGAGAGAATGGATTATATAAGGCTCTTTAGACTAAGTTTAGACTTTACTCAGAGAATGAGAGACCTAGCATATGACTTTTTGCTGTGTGAGATAGAGTCCATAGCTTTGGACAAGTTCTCTAAGTCTGGGACTCAAGGATGTTTGTGACAGCTGGAGCACAGGACTTGCCATTTGGTTTCAGTATGGTCTGCTATTACCACCGCTCTTTCTTCTGGTAGTCTGGTAGAAACAGAGTTTCGGGGCCACTGCAGACGTACTGAATCAGTCCTGGGAAGCATGGTCCCCCAGTCTGCATTTTGAGCAGATCTCAGTGAGACTTCCACAGTTTGCGAAGGTCTGATTTAGAATACACTGGGACTGAGTTTCTTTGCAGTTGGTGCTGTGTTCTGGGGAGGAAGGGAAGCCTTCTGTGGACACCCAGGGGATGCCATCTGCCACTGACTGCCAGCTCAATAGCACTAGGTCCCCGTGCCAGAGGAAAAGTCTTCCTAAACACTTGCAACACTCTGCCCACAGCCCATCTTTGGTGTTGATGACAGTTGGACATCAGAGTGATTCATGTCATAAACCTCTTAATCATGATGTTAAAGGAGAAACTAATAGTTAGTTCAAGTTCCTTAAAAATAATCCTGCTTAGTGATAGAGAAGCTAAGGGCACTAGAAGGAGGTAGGTGAGCACTACATTTAATATACCTACATGTAATACCTACATTTGCATGTGGCGCGACTGGCGTCTCAGCACAGTAAGGCTCTTCGGGGCCACATCGGTGAGCAGCGCTGTTGTGAGGCCAGGTCTGAGGCTCCTCACTTTGCTGCTCCTCTTTGTGTCTTCTCTCTCAGTGGAAATATGTCCATGAGTGTGGTCCTTGCAGAACTCAAGACCACCTGAGTAGTGAAATGGAATTATTTTGCATTATTCATTATGACTTATTTCTGTTACTATTTTCTTCTTCATGATTATTACTATCTCAAATGATTGTAATTTATTAGTTTTTATCATTTTTTTGAGTTTTTTTTTTTAATCCTCTGGCAAAGAGCATTATCTAACAAGAAAAGATACTTTTATTTATGTGTATAAGGTTCAACTTAATATGGAGCCTTTCTGATAGGACATGGTGCATTTGAAATGCTGAACTATTTAAGAAGATGATAGAGAAGTCTAAGTAAGTCATGGCCTTTGTCGTTCAAAAACAGCTTCCAGTTCCTGCTTGTGAGCATCACACTGTTGGTGACGGTGTTTTCCCCATGTCTACAGTGGTGTCTGTGTTGCTGTTTTCAAGTTTAAGGAAGTAGTGGTTTCAGAAATTACATCTTAGTTATGTGTAAAAACATTTTTGTGTTGCAGTGCCCCAGGAGCTTCTGCTGACAATCCCAGTTTCCGAGGGAACCCTTTCGGCCATGGTGAGGGCTGCGTTCCCTTCTTTGACTTGCCTTCAGCCATGAACTGATGGGTGTGATGCCTGCTAGCCGAAAGGGTGAGTGAAAGTTGGTGACTATTCATTTGAAAAGTCACAAGACCATAAAGAAAAGAAAAGTCAATGAAGATGATGAACCAAGAAGGCGGTGAACACTTCTGTGAGAGCAGGGATACACCATAGTGTTCATCTCATTGTCAAACCTTTCAGGATGATTCTTGCAGGAATCTGCGGGAGGACATGAGGGAACTTTTCTCACTTGGCTTTTTGTTTTAATAAGAATCTGAAGCATGGGCAATCAAAATTTTGGAAGGAAGGCACCATTGTCTGAGTAATTGCTTTTTGAGCCCTGTCATAACGAACCAGTAATGCAAGCCACACTGCAGGACAGCTCTGATCACTTCATCTCGAGTTCCAGTTTGCTCACAGATAGGTCCCAGTCATCAGCCCTCACATAATGGGCTCCTGAAAGAGCCAAAGGGTTGCAAAGTTTGGTTTCCCAACAATTTTCTTAAAAATTTCTGGGGACTTTAGCCCCTGTCACCTGCCTCATCAGGTCATTCAGGGGCATGATAGAGGGAACGTGATATTTTCAAACTGTTATGTATACTTCCTATATTTGGTACCATCTACCATGTTCCTGAGAAAGCAGCGGCTTCCCGGGTAACAGTGAATAATTGTGACTTCCCTTTATACCTAGTCACTTACTAAGGCAGAGGGTTTTAGAGAAATGTCTGACATTCTGCAGTAGCTTTGTCCTAGAACAGAGCTGATTTATAGGAACCATTTAGTGTTAGGTATTTATTGAGTGACATGAAGTGCTAAGAGCCCATTGGCATAAACTTATCTCATTAGTGGAATTGTATTCAAAACATTTAATTGGGAGAATAGTGTAAAAGGCACAGATATTCATTAACTGACATGTATATAATCTCTTTCCTTTGATTCCCTGCATTCCATACAAATTGTGGTGATGGATTAGATGGTGTCTGTACAAACTAGGCTCTGGAAGTTGTCTATTCAAACCTTCTTCATTTACAAATGGCACTGCCGAAGCCCACCCTATCTGAGCGGGATGTTGGTGTCCCTGGGTTTAGTTTAGAAATTGACATCGGTTCCTCAACGGACCACTCATTCCAAGAGATGTCTTCTGGTGATGGGTGTGTCTTGAAAACACTTGTTAAGCATTCAGGTGTTTGGGCCAGATTTTTTTTGAAGATTTTATGCCTAGGGAGCATGTTGACATGCTGATTTCACAGAACTTTAGAAAAACAACTAGTCCCACTGTTACATACCATCCTGTCCTTCAAGAGCCTGTTGACTTTTACGTTTCTGAGCAGACTAGTCACACTTTTCATTTCATTTTACTGCAGCTAGAGAGGGGGAAAATACCATCCTGTTATTTTCTGCACAGTAGTTTTTCTTTCATTGACAAGAAGTAGGCAAATAATCAACAATAAACAAGACAAGGATGTCCTCAGTATAAAAATAAAGTGGCCAGTGTAGTCATGCGGCAGTAGAGCTGAATGAATTCTTAGGTAATTTTTCAGGGTCCTAAGTCAGGCCTGGGGGTCCCTCGGAGAGGGCTTACCAGTGCGATCGTCCTTTGATAGGCTTTGGTGAATGATCTGTAGATTGGTGAGCAGATGACACACATGCAGGTGGGGTTGGCAATCAATCTTTAATATGTCTGGAGTACAAATGAGAATTCATAGAAGTGGTTGTGATTCTGAAGGTCTTGAAATGTCACCGAGCCCAGCCTCTCTTACCTGTCACCCCTGACTTCAATACTGAGAGTCTGACTCAGTCTTGTTGTTCTGAAATTGTTGTATGAAACTGAACAAAACCACATGAATAGGTTAATGAATAGTCGGCCTAGTTTACTTGTCAATTTCAGTTGTTGAGACTATCGGAAAAGTCAGTCTGAAGAACTGTAATGAGAATCAGACTTTTGAAGAAGAATCTACTATTAGGCCATATTGAATAGCAGTGTTAGTTTTTATAAATGAGGAAATGCTTTATGTTTCTCAGACTGCAATAAGCTTCCCATGGCTGTGTTTTTCGTAGGAAGTAGAGGTCCTGTGAGTTGGGACATTCATTCTGACATTTTCATCCACCCCCAAGTCGGCTTTGAGGCACACCAAAGGATGAATTCTCAGTGATTCAGGGACTTGCCCTGGCCAAGTGCTGTGCACCCGAAGCTGGATCGTGTCCTTTCCCAGCCAACTCAGTCATAGTAGTGTGCCTTTTACACCTTATATTGAGTAACCAAACAATTGCTAATCATTTGGAGTCTTTAGTCTCAACATCAACTCTTGTTCTGAGTGAGGCATTTCCTGGAATGTGTCCTCATGGTAAAGCAAGCAGGTCAGATCCACAGGGTGGGTGGTCAGAATGGCACATCCTCTGCCTTGGGTGCAGGGGAATAAAACTGAGATAAAAGGGTTGCACAAATAGATCATTGTAGCCAAAGTTTTATGCTCAGAAGATGGCTAATGTATGGAATCTATGTTGGCAGTAAACATGTCTGTATAATGACAAAGTAAGGAATGAGAAAGGAGATTCTGTCTGTGGGCTGTGGCTCTTTAAGCCCGCCATTCACCTGGCAGGCCTCTGGTTTGCCTTCTGTTTGCCTGGTGTGAGCATGAAGCATTAGTTAATGTCGTTCCCTGTCTGAGGCATGGAGTGAAGAGTGGCTAAGTCTGTTGCATATTTAATAGGCAGCTAGCCATGGTTATTAATAAATGTGATAATAACAGTCTGGATTTGCATAGTGTTCCTGAGAAGAGTGACAAGGAATGGCAGAGGTTCTGGCTTATTTGTCAGGCTGTGCTCCGGCCTTGGGCTGCTCCCACCACCAAACGCTCCACGGATCTGGTGACACACTCTCAGCACCAAGTGATGTGTGTGGTTTGCTCACATTGTTCATGTTGTTTTCATTTATTCATGGTCAGTTTCTCGTGTGTGTGTGTGTGTGTGTGTGTGTGTGTGTGTGTGTGTGTCTGTGTGTGTGTCTGTGTGTGCAGAGGTCAGAGGTCAACCTCCTGGGTCAATCTCATACAGCACCCACCTGGTTTTCTGAGACTGGGTCGCTTGCTTGCCTGGAACTTACAGAGAAGGCTAGTTAGGTTGAGTCTGTTTCTGCCTTCCCAGAGCCAAGATGACAAGTGCAGCTTTTATATATGATGGCTGGGGACCTGCACTCAGGTCCTCGTGTGTACATGGCAAGTACTTCACCAGCTTTGCCATCTTCAGAGTTTCAGTTTGGTTTTGGTCTTCCTCATGATCACACTCTTAACTTTTGACTTGCAGAGAAGTAGAAACTTGAAAGATGCAAGCCCATCTGACTTCAACTCAGGCAAGAGGCTGACTTGTGAAGCTGGACATCTTTGCTTTTTAGATAAAACTTGAGAATGAACTCCTCCCTTCCCCCTCTCCCCAGAGGTCTGAGACAGGAGTGCAGGCTGACACATCCCTTTCTGGGCCACCTTGGGTTGCAGTCTGTCATTGGGCCAAGCCACTTGGTTGTGCTTAAACTTCCAGTCTGTGAAATTTTGACTCTGAAAAGTAATTTCAACAATTTAATAAACTATATAATATGTTTTATAAGCTAGAGCGAATGATCTTAAGTATTTTGGTCTCTTTCATAACACAATGAAGCTAATATTGGTAAAAATACAGATCTTCTCTCATGCTATAAAGAGAAGCAAGATTTAATAAGCATTTATAAGCACTGGCAGCTGCCTATCAGATTGTATAACTTGGGCTCCAGCATGCGGAGACAGTGTCAACTTAAATTTTATCTACCCAGTATTTTCAACACTTTTATTTTGCCTCTCTCTCCAGTCCCTAACCTAATATAAGTAATGTAATTGGCCGAATATTTTCCACATAGCTAATTGGCTAACGGCCAGTGATATAAGCTATTGTCTGGCTTGATGAAGATTAGAAATTAACATGACATTTTCATGGAAGTAATAGAATATATTAGTGATGCATTCATTCAGCATGGACAGTGTCCATCCTTTCCTGCCCATGAGCAGAGGCAGGATAGCCATGAATAACCCTCCGGCCTCACAGCAGTGGGCTGTCTGCCCTGTCCAATGTGCTGTTACCTCCTTCAGATGGAGCTATGAAGCACGTGAATGAATTATTCCGTTTGTGAATTAAAAGAGAAAACCCACCGACTACTATTGTGAGATTAAATACCAATTAGAAGATTGCATTTAATTCAGAAGCTGTAACGTTGTTTTAATGAATTCTGTTGGAGGCGACAGTTTATGTGGAATAAATTTATATGCTGTAGGTAGATATAAATTCATTGGATAATGTTAAACATGTTACTTCATATATATTAGCTGTGAAATTTATTTCTCTCTAGTTATGTCCCCAAGGAGGTGGCGTCAGAGGGAAAAACATAGCTTCAAAGAAAGAACCCTTTCTGATACTTGCTCCGAAACAGCCGTTTCTCACTCTCATTTTTTAGAAAAAAAATCTGTTAAATTTCTGCATTAACTAAATTTATGATTCTTGCTATCTGCTATTTATAAAATTGAATATAGGTTTTTATGATATAGGAAATTAGGCTAGGAATCAGAATATGACCCAACTTTGTAATAAAGGTGATCTGCATTTATATTGCAGGTACTTCCCATTCCTCTCTGAGCCCCTTGTGGGATTATATAAGCATTTTCCTGGACATACTAATTTGCTTTAGAATAAACTTTTAATCTATCGGGTAGCTTTTGTTCGTTTGGCACCTAGACACACTTCTTGCCTGACTCAAGGATGGTGAACGTTCTTAACACAGGATTTGATCATTTCCTTTCCATTCCTGCTCTTGGGGCAGACACTGAAGATCTAAGTCTCTAAGAATTTTCCACCTTCAATCTTGTAGGTTATCAGTTCACCGTGTGTGGTATCGATGGCACCATCATTTATAAAGCAAGCAGCTTTAGGGAAGTCTTTCGAGTTGACCTTTATATGCCCAGTTCACCCTTATCTGGTACACAGTCACTGAAAGTTCATGCTTCTTCTGTCAGTAAAAGGATTCTATATTTGAGGACCAGGGAGCTGGCTAAGCAGTAGGTAGTAGAGGCGCTAGGCATGCAAGCTTGAGTTCAGTTCCTGGAACCCACCTTAAAAGCTGCATGTTGTGCCCTACCTCTCTCTGTACAGTGAAGTGGGAGACCGAGGTCGGATTGCTTGAAAGCTTGCAGGCCAGCTGCTCTGATGTATGAGATCAGAAGCAGCTGGAGAGGTCCTGCCTCAACAGTATCGAAAGTGAGAACCAACCCTCGAAGTTTCCTGACCTCCATAAATGTGCCCTGGCATGCTCAAATGATGACGATATTGGTATGGAGTAGTTACTATAGAAATTATAAGTATACATGTATATATGTATACATACACACAGATATATTTATGGTTTTTTTTGTGCTGGGGATTAAACCCAGGGCTGTGCTAACCCAGTAAGCTACGTCTTCAGCCCTTTTTGTTTTTCTGAGACAGTGTGGCACCGTGTGGTCCTCTTGTGTCTAACCCCTGAGTGTTGTGATTATACCCACATTCACAGAAGGGGTTTTGACACACTTACCTGCATGCACCCTGTGCCCTGAACCTTCTGGGTTGTTTATTTTCGCCTGTCTTCTGGTTTGAGTGTTTTAGAAACATTGTGAGGTTGCGATATTCATTTGTTTTTAATTTCTGTGACGTTGGAGAAGGTAAGGGGGATGCTGTTCTCACTCTCCTTTACCTATGTGTCATCCCTGGCTCTGACTTGGCGAGGAAGTGGTGGTGTGAGAACTGGAGACTGACTTTCTTTGTGCCGCACAGTGTCTCTTGTGAAGGGCGGGTACCAATGTGTGCCAGGTGCTGAGGCAGTGGGATAACTCTGTTAACCTTGCTTATTGATAAGCTCTACCAAGGAGGAAGGCAGTCAGCCTTTAGATTTTACATGGCTTCCATGATGTAAAATTCTAGGAACTTAGACATTACACATTGTTCTAAAAAACACTCTGTTTTCTGTTAACTTGGTTGGAGTTATGTGCAGAGGCCATGAGAAGGAAATTTCCATCTCGTTTCATATGCAGGCTGCTGAGCTGCCTGTTGAGAATTGCCATCATTTTAATTCCTTCTTAAAGAAAAATGAGCAATTAGCACATTTAAACTATCATTTAGTTAATGTACATTTTAATTTCATTTCAGTGGGCTGTGTATTATTATTTGTGTTGATTATGTCACTGGAGTTACAGAAAGCAATGGCAGATAAAGATATGGGCTATCCACCTCTCATACCTTGTTCAGAGGGTAATACTGTTGACCTTGGTCGAGGATGACCAAACTCAGACCTCTGGCCATGTTCTGCTCTGATGGTGGCTCTTAGATTTCTCCCTGCACAGTAGGCTATATAGTTTTGTCTGATTGATTGGAATGGGCTCATGAGATGAAATCTTTGTATCCCTCCTGCGTTCTCTGAGTTTAGTAATGTTTGTAAGAAATAATCGTAGCAGACATTCATTAGACACTTATTTTCCCCTGCACTAGCTTAAGTATCACATTGGTTATCTCATTTACTCCTAACAGCACCTCTGTGTGGTGCATGTTATCATTCTGGATTTATTGTTAAGGAGGCAGACGCTAAGTACTCAAGTCCCACATTTAGGAACACAGGGCATCAGAAGTGGGTTCTACCGAACGAAGCTACAGCCAGGTTCTGTATGGACTAACTCTGAGCACCTGCTATTTGTTGCTGTCCTAGTGGGTTTTACAGCTCTCCAGGGTCCTTTGATGGTAGTCCACAGGGAAGGTGGTAGAGTTTATAGTTGTCTTCCTAAAAGGAGTGGAGCTGGGGACATGGCTCAGTGGGTACAAGTGTGGTGAGTGCTGAGTTCAAGTCCCGGCGCCGCACAAAAAGCTGAGTATGACCTTGTGCTTGCCTTTACCACAGCGCTATGGAGGGGTGGAGACTAGCCTCCCTGGGGCTTGTTCATTGCCAGCTGAGCTCCAGGTTCATTGACAGGCCCTGTCTCAAGGGAATAAGGCAGAGAGTGATAAATATCCTCCTTTGGTCTGCCCGTGCCTTCCTGTGTGTTACTTAGAGACACACAAAGAAGTGGGATGCAGTTCACTAGAAACTGAAATTTGCTCTGCACATGGGCTGTTAGGAAGCCCACAGGAGAGAAGAGAATAGTTTCTTCCCAACTCCAGCCCCTCCTGCCAATATCCATTTTCCATCCAGGGTGTCTGTAGTGGCCACAGTGTAGAATGCATTGCTGTTTGTTGGCAACCCCTTGAACCCCAATACCTGAGTGTCTGAACCCCAGGAACAAAACCATGTGGATTCAAATAGTAGGCCAGCCAAGGAGAGAGCAGGTGTCAGACGGAAGACCCTGATGTGAGACTTTTGCAGCAGTAGGAGCAAGGTGTCGGGAGGGCCAAGTGCTGTGGTGGTATTTAGGCCCTGTGTCCATAAGAGGCAGGAACTTCTGCTCTTAGGATAGGTAGATAGCTCTGTAGCAGAGGCAGCCAAGACTCATTCCAGGAACGAGTGGGATGTAGTACTATTTTTAACAGCAGGTGCATTTGGGTATTATTAAGGGAACTTTCTCTCCATATTTCTGCAAGTTGCAGACTAGGTTATATAACGGTGAGTGGCATGCCACTTGTGGTTTCTGTGTACTGACTCAGAGAAGTCAGAAAACAGGGGACAGCATCTTGCTTATTCCAGTGGCTGAGGGCTTTTACAGCTTTCTGTACTCTTTAAAAATTTGGGTCACTTTTAGCCTTCAGAAGGGGTGTGTGTGTGTGTCTTTTTTTTTTTTTTTTTTTTTTAAGTGCTTGACATACAAATATGAAGACCTGAGTTTGGATCCTCAGCATCCACAGAAAAAGCCTGGTGTCTGAGTTTGTGTCCGTGATCCCAGTGCTGCGGAGAGGTTGGTATGAGGGGCAACAAGCAGCTCTCTGGGAGCTTTCTGGCTGACTCCTCTAGCCACATCCAGGACCTCCAAGTTCAGAGACAGTAAAGGGGAGAGCAGCTGAGGAAGCACATGATACAGATGTCTGACCTCCAAACACATGTTCCCCTTTCCTAACATATGCTCACCCCCTGAATGTGTGTGTGTGTGTGTGTGTGTGTGTGTGTGTGTGTGTGTGTGTGTAAGGCCTTATCTAGCATATTCGTTATTCTAGTGGTTGATAAGCCAGCAGTCATGGGGTATAAGCATGTCTTTGTACTCTGCTTCATTTCCTCTGTAGCTGCTGGGATATCAGACTGATTAGAGCCTTGGGGTTAGGAGCAATACACCCAATCAGCCCAGGCTTGAATGCAGACCCAGTGATTCAGCCTGACACCTGGGCATTCTGTGTCTGACCTGTCCAGTGACCGTAGTTGACATACTGCAGTGATTGTGATATGCCCAGGGCTATAATACTTGGGTTAGAGATCTTCCTTCTAATACTCTTCTGAGTCATTCCATAGGAACTGGGAGCCTGGGACTTACCAGATTCTCTTCTTTCACTCTGTAAGGCCTCAAATTAGGGTTTCAATGGGGACATTGATGTAGATCGTTTTTTGAGGTAAGATATTTATCAGGACAGTTATAGGTAGGTATTAATAGATGGCAGGTTTGGGGAGGTCTATAAGTACAGGCCAAGGGAATAGAGTGTGGGTCCCCTCTTATATGTTTGAGAAAATGGGAGGTCCCTTGTCATGTGATTGATAGTAGCCCATAGTATGTTATTCTAGCAAAGTTTGCTCTGATTTCTGATGCCAGGGAAGGGTGAAGGTTGTACTTTTAGTTACTGTGTGTCTATCATAAGGCATGTGCCACCTGCAGCCCCTGCTGACTTAGCGTAAACAGATGGGTTGGTGAGCTGCTTTGAGCAGAAAGAGGACTACAGATTCATAGGTAGACTTTGAAGGTTGCCCATCATTTCTCTTTAGTAGTGGGAATTTGCGTTCTGAGGATGGAAAGAGAACAGCTCTTCAGGAGACATGCTGCCATAGCCTTAGTCTATAGGTCACCTCTTCCAAGGACCAGGAACGACACTTTGCAGTGCTTTTGGCCTGAGAACTGCCCAGGAAAGGTGTTAAATACAGACTGTCAGGCCTGAAGCTTCCCTTAAGAGAACTTGACCGCTGAACGAGGCTGTAATCCTGGCCAACACACCACTTTTTCTCAAGCCTCAGTTTGCTTGTGTGGCAAGCGTGAGCACAGTTAGGATGCCTTATTGGTTGTGAAAAGTCTGTTAAAGAGTAGAAACCTTACGACCAGGAATATGTGATCTTGGAACTATGTTTGACCTGGGAGACACATCTGCAGGTTTTCTTTGAACCATCAGGATCATTGTCGATGGAAGGACGAAGCTCCAGACAGCACTGTTTGATGGCTAAAATTTCAGCCTTCAGTAGCTCAGAAAGAAGGAGCATTTCGTGATTTCAAAAAAAATTTTTTGAATCGGTGTTAGAATTTTTACATAGATCTTTGAAAAAAGCATTCTGTCATCAAAAGCCTGTGCGCGTTGACATGTGTAAATATGCAGGTAGACAGTTTGAAGGAACGTGTATTATTTACTGATCAATGCAATGTCTCCTCTGGGCCATTACACTCAGTCATTTCCTGTCAATCTCTTGGCACTGTTATAATCAGTCTATGGATATGCATATTAAGATATAAGAAAGTTATTGTGCATGGGTGGTGGTAGCCTTTTAATTAATAATGCTGCTGCTTTAAAAAGGGTGTCAGGCTAGTTTATTTGTATGATGGTTAATAAATAGTCCAGTGAATTCTGTGAGAAAGTAAGATGGCCCGAGCTTAGGGTGGTGGAAATGAGGCATGAATAACACTGAGTTGTTGTAGACTATTATTCTAAGGTGTGTTACTTTGTTTAGGTTGCATTTGTTTAACTCTGTGAAGCTGGGTCACTGTGCCTGTCTAAAACACCTGATGCTCTAATAAAGAGCTGAACGGCCAATAGCGAGGCAGAAGAATGGATAGGTGGGGCTGGTAGGCAGAGAGAATATATAGAAGGAGAAAAGGAAGAGGTAGCCAGAGGAGGAGGAGGACCCAGGGGCCAGCCTCCCAGCTATCCAGCAAGCCATGGAGGAAGAGTAAGATTTACATAAGTAAGAGAATGGGAAAAGCCAAAAGGAAAAAGACAAACAGGGTAATTTAAGTAAAGCTGGCAAGAAACAAACCAAACTGAGGCTGGGCTTTTATAAGTAGGAATTAACCTCTGTGAGTGACTTATTTGGGAACTGGATGGTGAGCCCCCCCAAAGAGCGAAAACAACAAACAACACGGAATGGCACTGGTGTGTGTGTGTGCACTAGGCTGGCCCCAGAGTGAGCTAGCTCAGTTGGTCAGGTGCTTGCTGCGAAAGCCTGATTGATGATCTGAATTCAGATGCCCAGAAGCCACAGAAAAGCCAGACACATCAGCACATGTTTGTGACCCCTGCACTTCTGTGGGAAGATGGGAGACAAGGAGAATCTGAAAGCTCATGGCCTGGTAGCCTGAGGTAGGGGGCAGTCTGCAATGTCTCAAACAGAATCCGGGAGAGGACAAGTACCCAAGGATGTCCTCTGACTTCCACACTCACGCTTGCACTCAACACACTCAAATGCGTTATGTGTTGTGGGGGTAAATCCACTCTGGCTTCTCTGTCTCTGTTAGAGAAGAGCAGTCCTTTTCTGGAAACAGCAAGAGAATGATTAATTTAAGTTTATGAGCCGCCTGGTTGGTTACAGCTGTTTCCCTCTGGCACACTGGAGCAGAGCAGCAAGGGCCATATGCAAATGAACGGGCGTGGCTGAGTTCCAGTCAGGCATTAGAATATGAATGTTGGGGTCTTTTTCCCCTGTTAGAAAGGAGTGATACTATTTTCATTTTGACCTCATTCCTTTAAGAATAAAGTTGCATGTAACTCACTGGTAGTGGATTGGATTTGGCCTGTGGTATGGCTCTTGCCAAGCCCTAATCCAAGGGGATAGAGCGCACCGAAGATCTCAAGATTCTGTTGTTTGTGCTTACTTACAAAATTATTGTGTGTGCTTGTGTGGGCAGGGTGGGGTGCAGGTGCCACACTGCGAAGAATGTCTTGTAGATCTAAGGACAGCTGGCAGGAGTCAGTTCTCTCTTACCTCATGTGTTCTCCGAATTGAACTCAGGTTGTCAGGCTTGGGAGCAAACACCTTTACCCACTGAGCCATCTTGCCACCTCCCTTTTTAAAATGTGTTATGTGTATGCAGGTTTGTGTATATGTGGTGTGTGTGTGTGTGTGTGTGTGTGTGTGTGTGTGTGTGCGCGTGCATGTGTGTGTGTACACACCAGTGTGCTTGTGGAACCCAGGAGACAACCCTGGTGGTATATTGAGATATTCCATCTACCTCCTTCAAGACAGGGTCTTTCCCAGATTGACCAAGTAAGCCAGGCTGGCCAGCCAGAGAGTGCCAAGGATCTCCTCCTCTGTACCTCTCCAGTGCTGTGGCAACAAGTACATACACACCACATCTGGCAGTTTTACATGGGTTCTGGGGATGGTACTGAAGTCTCCGTGCTTGGGAGGTGTTCCTTTACCAACCAAGGCATTCTTAGCAGGACATGAGCACCTGCCTCTCTGACTTCCCCGACAGTCACTTACTCTTTGTTCTGTGGGGAAAATATGTTGCACGTAGATTTTCTTTAATTTTTGTCTTGAGCTAAGCGGTCCTGTATAATTATTCATTTAGAATGACATTTTAAAGCCTCTCCTCTCCTTTTTGAGGTAGAAGAGAACATATAGGTAGAAGCGAGGCTGGGGATGGATGGTACAGTTAGCGAGAAGTCATGGAAGCAGCAGAACTTTGGAAGCTGTTGTGTGATCTCTATTCCCTTCAAAGCTGGAACTTTCTAGAAGCCATTGCGTATCTCACCAGGAAAGTTTAAGACGAATATCACAGTAGATGAAAACGGAAGTTTTTAAAAAATGAAACTTACATATTATTTTAATACATTCAGTGTATATTAAATCTGTAGCAAAAAATAGAACTCATGCATCGTCTTCTTTCTCAGATAATATTGCTTAAATGCAGTGTTTAATAAAAATTTTAGAGGGTTTAAGAAAACAGAATTATTGTCCAGGTGGTAGGTAGTTGGCCACAGCAAAGTTGTTACAGTGATCAGGAACAGAAACTTTGCTTTTAAATGACCTGTAACATATATTTCGAGAGAGTTGAAGACAAGGCTTAATGATTTAGAGTCCTTACTAGTAACTCTTAGAAAAGACCTAGGTGTGGTTCCTAGCACTCATAGGTGACTCACAACTACCTGTGACCCCAGTTCTTCTTCTGGGCTCTGTGGGCTTGTTCATGCATGCAGTGTACCTTAATACTTATAGGCGCGCGCGCACACACACACACACACACACACACACACACACACACCAACTGCCAAATAAGTAAATAAATGCATGTATGAATAAATCTTAAAAACATATATTCTGAGGAAAGTAGTTCTAAGGAGATATATTTCCCATGTCAGGTGACTTTTCTGTAAAAAAAAAAAAAAAATCTCTAGGATAAAAATGATCATAAGGGAGTGGGAATTCTGGGTAGAAGTTGGCTTGGGCAGAACTGTAGCTCAGTGGTAGAACTTGTCAAACATGTGTGAGTCCCCTGGGTTCCATTTCCAGCATTTTAAGAATGAATAATGACTATACGTGGATGGACGTGGCCTCAAACCATAGTTCTTCCTGCCTCTTTGCTGGGCATCATTACTTACATTTCATGTCAACTGGTGAGAAGCACAGTAACGGGGCATTGGAGTGGGGAGGATGAATTTGTAGACATCTGTAGACATCATTCAGTACAGGTATGAGTGAGAACAGGTGTTCAAAGACAGTGGCGTGTGGACACAGCTCTCGACATCCCAGTCATAAGGGATGGCCATGGGAAGAAGCCTGACCGAGGAAGAGAGATGAAAATGACGGAAAGGAATTGAGAAGAGCCTTCCTTGTCTGGTATCCTGGTCAAACTGAGTTGGACATACAAGGGAAAGTTTCTGATTGTCAGCCATCCAGGATTTATGAACCAGTGTATTGTGAATACAGTTGGAGAACAAACATCCGGAAGAGATGAACCTCTCTGAGACACACACTTGTGTTTTCACACAAGCCTCCATTGTGCTGAAAAAGGTAGGGAGTGGAAGAGAGGGCCCCCAAAGGTGATTGTATGCTCAATGCCCTTGAAGTTTCTTACCTTCTCTGTGTTAAATGAAACACAGTGTATGTGCATGCCAGGATGTAGGGCCAAGATGTAGAACTCTTAGTAGGAAGTAACTCAGTGTGGTGATTAGTGGCACAGGTTGCAGTCTGGTAGCCTGCCTTTGAGTCCTGGTTCTGTCTCAAATAGTATAGCCTGTGGTAAGCCATCTCTCTCTGTACCTCAGTTCTCTTACTTTTAAAATGTAGAGAGGTGATTTGGGATTTAAAGAGTGAATTACAGAAGCACAGAATTGGCATATACTGAATTTTCAGTAAATAACAAGTAGCTCACAACTAGCCCTAAAGCTTGGCAGCTTGGCCTAAATTTAAGAAAAAAAAATGTTTTTTTTCTAGTCAGTATGGTAGATTATTACATTCTCCCCCTAGGGTGTTCAGGATGTGAGAATGTATGTGTGTCTGTGTATGCCTGTCTGTCTGTCTGTCTGTCTGCTTTTGTCTATCTCAAGTGATTATCACAGCATTCATAGTGTATTCAAAGACCCTTGTAATTTCTGCATTCAATGTGAGGATGAATCTTGTAGCTTCTTTCTATCCCACATGAATTTTATTCCTCAATCTTATGTGGTCCTCAATGTATTTGAATAACTCTAGGTGTGGTGAACTTGAATTTTCTTTTTAAGACTTACTTCTATTTCTGTGTGTGTGTGTGTGTGTGTGTGTGTGTGTGTGTGTGTGCGCGTGCGGGCATACACATGTGAGCTTTTGACCATGGATGCCAGATGGGAATTAAATCCCCTGGATCTTGAGTTATGGGTGGTTGTGGGCCAGTCAACATGGGTGCTGGGAACTGAACTGGGTACTTTGGAAGAGGAGCAAGAACTCTTAACTGCCAAGCCTTCTCTCCAGCCCTGGAGTTATTGAGACAGGTAAAAGATGCACATCTTTGACCAAGCCTTGGTGCTAGAAAGTTCTTGTAAAAGCTGGACTCCAATCTGCCACCATCAGGCTTCCTTCTACTTCATTGTGTTGAGCTCCTATAGATGCTCTATCCTGTGCATGACAACCTGTCATCCGTGTGAGGTCCTTCTTGGATCTTTTCCAGCCTGACCATCCTTCTTTTGGTTGCTGTTGTGTCCCTGTGTAGGTTTTAGAGTCCAATGGCCATCACAATTGCATCTCATGGCACCAACGCTTTGGAGGAATATTTTGTGTGCACATCCACATTGATCTGTAATTCACTTAAAGGTGCCTTTTTCTGGCAAAAACCATCTTTTGCATTTGGAAGTGAAATGTTTTGACTATCCTTAACCTACTTCCTAAATTTCAAATCTGGGAAGCTGGCATTCAAAGAGTCTGCTGCTAGAGAATCATGAATCCCCTTTGAAATTCAGTTTGTTGGAATAGGCTTGTCTCTATTTGAAGGCAAGTACCTGTGAGGATAACCATGGCACTTGTTATCGTAGGGAGAACTATGGATCTGTTCCCTAATGTAAAGTTTCAGTGAGCACCAGGCACTGTTTTCTGTCTTTTCTCTTCAGTCTGTCCTTCATCCTCAGGACTGGAAGTCTGTGAGTATTTTCTTCTTGTTTCAAGATGTCAAAAGCAGTGGTTGGGATGAGTTGGACCCTTGGGTTAGACAAACTCAGCTGGAGAGGTTTATTTTACCTCATTTTTTTGGTGACTGGAACCATGACTGTTTACCATATATACTTAAAATTGTATAATTTCTTCATTCAGCCTAAGAAATGATGCTATTTATGGTATCTTTTGCTTTTCCCTTTGTTTTAATGCATGAATATTATACAAGTAATATAAAATAACTTCATTGTGGGCATAGTTGATTTTTCTGCCTTTGAAACTATGGAAAGCCATTGTTCTAAAGCTACTGTTATTCCCAGCCTCCGCTTCCCGACACCAGGAATGGTGTGCTTCGTTTTCTTTCAGCGTCTTCATTGTGACTTTCTTCCCCCGCACCCCCATCCAGCACGATTCCCAGAGAGGAAGCCAACCACAATGATAGCGGCAGTAGAAAGATTTCAGAGTTTCAGAGTACATTTGCGGGCATGTACAGTAGCTTGAGGGATGGCTGGGTGCCTTCTATGATACTTAACACATTTCCTGAACATGGAGCCTCACCATGGCAACAGCCATGTCACATGACACCCTAGCGACACATGTGAGGTGCTGTCACAGCTCATCCCAGGTTGAACGCCTGTGACTCATTGTTTCCACTGACACAGTGACTACTGTAACTTGCAGTTGGAAGGTTCTGGGCTTTTCAGTGCCATTACTGCACACTGACGCCCATGGCGCATGAAGGGCTCGAGGAAGGGGAAGCATAAATAAATAAGTGTGTGCTGCAAACATTGCCTTCATTAGCTTTGCAGAGGAATACTTGTTCATCAGTCAACCTTCTTGCCACTCACATTCTTCCTCTCCCTTTTGAAAAGCATATTTTGTTGGTAACACCTTGGAAGCTTGAAATGGTTTTTATTTTTAATCCAAGCTATATCCACTTCTGCTTGGCACATGTAACAGGAGAGAGTTCACGGTGGCCCCTTTTAGTATTTATTTATATTCTTCACATGTAGCAGATTTACTGATGAAGGCATGATTCTGGGAATATATTTTTCTCATTGTGAAATATATAGAACCCATAAATCAGAGTCAGGTTAGTATGGGACCATTGCTCATGGAGGGGCCCGAAGGTTCTATTATATCAAAGGACTGTTTTAGAGGTCCAAGATGGATAGTATTTTAACATATTTTAATTTCTGAGTGATTCAGTGAGTGATTAAAAAAGTTGATATGGAATCTGGAAGACATTAAAGAGATGTCAAGGACAGACGGGTTTTGATTTGTAGCCTAATGAAATGTTTTCCCAACTTTTAAAGATTTTTTTTTTTCTTTTTGAGTAGAACTTTAATCATTTGCTTGTGTTTCTGGCATGGCAAGGTTATTCCTGTTTCTGTTCAGTGATGGATCCAAAGTGAAAATGGGATAATTTTTAATTAGCAAAATTATAAATCCATTTGCAGCCAAATGTTTCTTGTCTTGTATAAACTGTGATGTTTCACATTTCCCCTTAATCATTTTGGAAAGTTAAATCAAAGATCTGCTTCAGTTGGTGCTTTTATGTATGGTTAGAGATTCTCAGTATTAGACATTACCTTGTAATTGTCTTCTCCCTGCATGCTCCAAATAAGTACTGTTTCAATGGTGCATATTGTCAGAAGCTCTGTGGTCATGTGTGGTGGAGGTGATTGGCCATACTGAGTTGTGGATGCAATGCTAAGTATTATAGGAGAGAGGTATATTCTAGAAGTCAGGGATGTCTGTGGTGGGGTTTTGTGCAGCTTCAGAATTGCTTTTGTTGAGGTTACCTATGTGTTCATTTGAATTAAAATGTCATACCTTTGCTTTATATCATAAATATATGAATGGAGACATCTTTTGAAGGTGTATTTTATTAAGGAGAAGACACTTGTAAGCCAAGGCATGGCTGCCTACTCACAATTACCCAGACCTCTCTTGCTTGACTGTATGTTTGAATATGAAAGTTTTACATTCTCTCAACACTCTTTAGACCTGACCTAGGAAAGGAGTGAATTCTCTGGAAATGAGAAGTGATTTAGTGTTCAGAATTTAAGAATCTGCCTAGACTGGGACATTTCCATCTCTTTGAACCTTGGTTCTTACTAGGTGCTTGGGAGAATTGCAGCATTTTGTATTGCTTTTCTTGGTTTCTCTGGGGGGATGCTGCGTCCTTTCCTCCTTACCATTGCTATAGAATGATGATGGTGGAATATTGCTGGAGCAATGGTTCTCAACCTGTGGGTCATGACCCCTTTGGAGGTCAAATAACCCTTTCACAGGGATTGCCTAAAACCATAGGAAAACACAGATATTTTCATTATGATTTGTAACAGTAGCAAAATTATAGCTGTGAAGTGGTAACATCATAATTGTATGGTTGGGGGTCACCACAACACAAGGAACTGTATTAAAGGGTCCCAGCGTTAGGAGGGTTGAGAACCTCTGGGCTAGAGGAAGCTGTGTCTGCCATTGTGGCTCAAGGTTCGGTATAAAAGCCCTCACCTCTAGACGTGTGTCTTTGAAAACCACAGGTGTCTCTTACCAAGTTCAAGTGGAAAAATGAGATAAGTGTCAATACATTTCCTTTAGACTGAGTAATTTCCTAATGAAGCTCTTTCTTAAGGTGCTGGGTTCCTAGGGACTGTCATAGATTTAACCATTTACTATTGACTTAGAACAAGAACAAGGAACAAGAACCTTCTACTAAAAACAAATACACAGAAAAGGCTTGATTAACCACCGAAAGCTAGTTTTGTTTTGAATTTAAGGAGACAGTTATAGTTTCAGTGATAAAAGCCTTGTGTATCTTGTATGATTTCCTTAGAATTCCCACCTAGATTTGGTAGAGAAGTTGCCTGTAGGTGTGAATATGGTAGGTGGGATAGCTTAGTCGATGAAGTGCTCGCTATGTGGGCATGAGGACTTCGGGTTGATCCCCAGGACCCACTCAAACAGCTGAGTGGTGCTCCCTTATAGTCCCAGCCCTGGATGGTAGAGACAGGCAGATCCCTCACAATTCCTGGCCAGACAGTCTAGCCTACTTGGTGAGTTTCAGGCCAGTTTCGAAAACCCATATAGGTGAGTGGCATCTGAGGACTGACCCTTGAGGTTGTCCTTTGCCCTTCACGTGCATGAAAAGGCTTGTGCATATGTACTCTGGTGCATGAACACATGCACACATGAACCTGCCCCTTCCCTGCTGTCCCCAAATAGAGCCAACCCTGATGATACTGTTAATGTTCTGAAATAGAACCTGTTGGGTTTTCTCTGGGTTTCTTTGCTACAAGCAGTGTGGCAGAATGATACAGTCTAACTGTATTCATTGTTCAATCTCTCTTACAAGCTCACTGGCTGTCAGGCACCTGAAATGTGGTGTGGCAGTGTGGTGGCTAAGTGGGAGAGTACACCCTGGATTTGTCTCAGAGATACGACTGCATGACGACGTGGGAAGGTTTGGCACGTGCTGCTGCGTTAAACGGGCTGTGTCACCTCTAATCTTCTTCCCTGTTTCCTTTTGTCTTCTATGGATGGTGGACAATGTACAGCGACACGTGACTCGTCTCTTATTTTTGTTGTGTGGCACTGTTGAAGTTTCCTAAAGCAGTTCATTTTATCCGCTACCAGTGCAGCACAATTAATATTTCCTTATTGACTGTCATCTGGTTATGAGCACACCAGTTCCTGTCACCTGCATTTCTTATATGTTGTGGTGTGACCTGTCTACTCAAAGAGTCTACTAGTTATTGTGCAGGTTGGAGTGACATGGAATTCTGTTACACAGGTGCCTTTATTTGAAATAGATAAAAGTCTCCCTTCTCATCATGTAAACCTGTGCATCCCAAACTGGAATGTGTTTAGCATTGTTCTATATCTGAGTAATTTCCCTAAATTGAAGAAAAATATATTCTGGTCTATCTTGATTTTCCTTCATGATTTTTATTGGAAAAGATATCATTTTTCACAGTTTAAGTGACCTAACTGATGCTGTCAATATAATTATGTATGTGTATATACATATATACACATATACATTCTTCTATGTATGTCATACGTTTAATAGATTCATATACATTTATACACCAAGGTATGTAATAGTGTATATGTCGCTTTCTGGTGCTTGAGATGCCCAGGGCCTCATGCATTCTAGCCAAGTGCTTTGCCACTCAGCTACACTCCAGCTCTTCAATATAAAGTTTTAAATATTTGTGATGACTTTTCCTGAATATATATGTTCCTCTTCATGTGTTAAGTCTGTGGGCCTGAAATGCTCTCTAGTCCAGTACGCAGAGGCACATAGCACTTTGGGGACTGGGGGGAGCTTAAGGCAGGGGAAAAGTGATGCAGCAGCTAGAGAGGGGAAGGTTTTCTACTTGAGATTCATTATGATGCCTCACTCGAAAGTTTGCTTCTGACACCCAGTGGTTGACATCAAATGGCTAAGGCATTTCACCCACTTTTCTCTGTTTCTCTCCATCCTGATATCACATGCTTCAGAAAGATCTGGCTGTCCCCAGGGAGCAAGGCAGGAAGTTACTCTGTTGGCTTAGGTGAAGACCATCGTTTGTCTAAGGTTGGGTAGTGGGAATGAACAATGCTATGCATTCAAGTTTTGACTCATAGCTTAGCCGTCTAACCTGGTCAGAAGTCATTTTGCTATTCTTAGCTCCTAGAACCCAGATCAGAGAAACAGAATTACAAGGGAAAGCAATACCTGTCTTTATTATTCTTAGGAAGAGTTGAGGGCATGGACCCATCAGTGCCTTGTGCTAGGTAGGCACTGTGCATAGACAACAGTTGTAGTGATAGCAAAGGCCTGCCAAGTTGAAATCAGTGTGGTTGTGTGGACTTGGCCTTTTCTTGTGTCTTCCCACCTTGAGGGAACACAACCTGCTTTTCCATTTCTACATTCTCCCAGCACACTGATCTATAGAATGGTTTTCATGAGCAAAACCCCTTGGTATGAGTCAGACAGTGAACTTGCATTCCTTTGTTGTTTACTCTGAACTTGAGTTTCCCAAGGGGGAACCCTGCTTGTTTCAGAGTGCCAATGCTAAGAAACATAGGAAGAAGCCTCGCCTCAAGTTTGCCACCTTTCATGTGTCTGGAACCATGAATGTTGACTGGAAGCAGTTCCTATATGTTTAATATGGTTTAAAACAAAGCATACATCATGAGGAGCCCTTGGTTATGAGTGCTCTTCAAATGCATGCAACGCCCTTTTGGATCAATCAGATTTTCCCATTTCTTTGGCACTCACGTTTGTATGGTTGTTTTGGGGTGCTGATTGTGTGTGAACAGCTTTATACGTTGTAGTTTAAAAGGTAAAGTTGAGGTCAGTGAGTGGGCTCAATCAGTAAGCTGCTTGCAGAGCAATTGTGAGAACTTGAATTCATTCTCCAGAGCCCACATGCATGGTGATGTCGGGGAGGTAGAGCCAGGTGGATTTTTACTGGGTAACCAGTCTAGTAGACTACTTAGTGAATTCTAGGTCAGTGTGAGACTCAATCTCAAAAAAGCAAGGTGGCCAGTGTCATGACAAACCACACCTGCCGTTGACCTCTGACCTCCACACACACTTGCACACGTGTGTACACCCCCCACAGGTTTTAAATCTTTATTCTCTGTTATGAATAGTGTGCCACACATAAATGGCAGAATTCAGGGAGTCCAGTGGACGTTGTACGCATTAGTGAGCACACAACCCCGAAACAAAGATTCATCCTCCACAAAATCAGTTTTCCCTACTTCTTCCTCCTCCCCCAACAAAAATATGGCTCTTAAGGCAACGAAGTACAGAGTCAGTAATGAAAAGCAATAAAAAGTGCGCTTGGACATGTGCTTTTGGAGACTCAGAGGCTTCATCATAAGGTGTACATGTAATTGCTTTTGTGCATTTTTCACCATTAGGCAAACTATGGGAAAAGGGACAGGAAAACACTGCTAATAGGGTTGTGGAGCAAATTCAGATCAATCTTTAAACTTGGGAGTCACCTGGCATTCGCTGCAGCCTTACCACATGCAGCCACTTTGAACCATCAGAGTAAGATTTGACCCATTCTCTGCCATGCTTCATGGAGCTGCGTCTCAGAGCTGTGCCCTTCCGGTCTTGTGGGTTGGAGTCTCCTAAGCAGTGCCAGAACAGAACAGGCTGGCTGCTTGGAAGTATGGATTTAATGGCTAATGGTCTTTTACCTGTTATTATTTAGTCCCTGGGCATTTGAACTTGTATGTCTTCAGGAAATATAAATACGATGACTTGTTCCTATGACTTGAAAAGAGTACTGTGTTGGCCTAGTTTTTGCTAAGTTGTAAGTCCCTGCAGGAAATTTGAGTCCTCCATAGAAAAGGCTAGATGGTAAAAATTATTGCCTGGGTGAGATGTAATGTTTTTGTCTTACATTAGATGCGTGAGGAAAAGAAATCTTTAAAATATGACACAGTATTGTCATTGATAAACCTCAATAGTTAATTTCTGGCCTTTCCCACCATAGCAGTAGTTTGTACCCCCCGACCCCCCTCACACCAGGCTTATGCACTTACATATAGCCCTGTTCCTTCACTGTAGCTGGTACCCTTTGTCCTGCAGATTTCTTGAGTACCTGGTAGTTTGTTTCATAACCACATGCCATCTGGTACACAGTCACACTGAATAAACAATTGTTGAGTTAGTGTGTCTCAGCAAGTGTCATGCTGGTTGTATTAATTACTGTTCTATTGCTCTGATAAAACACCAAACCAAGGCAGCTTACTGAAGAGAGTGTTTAATTGGGTTCATGATTCTAGAGGATTAGCGTCCAAGATGGTGGAGTGAAGGCATGTGGCGGCCAACAACTGAGAACTCACACCTCAAACCACACAGAGGAGCATACTGGCAGTAGGGTGAGTCTTTTGAAACCTCAAGGCTTACCCCTCATCGACACCTTTTCCAATAAGAACACACCACCTAATCCTTCCCAAACTGGTCTACCCACTGCAGAGGAAGTATTTAAATGAATGAGCCTATATCACAATGGCCATCATGGTGGTAATAAT
Organism: Onychomys torridus; assembly: GCF_903995425.1. Lineage (NCBI taxonomy): Eukaryota > Metazoa > Chordata > Mammalia > Rodentia > Cricetidae > Onychomys > Onychomys torridus. The sequence goes on along the minus strand of NC_050445.1, from coordinate 89,517,777 downwards.
GACTGTAACAGTTTTGTATGGGGGGTGTGAAGTGCTACTCCTGGGTCCTCTCACTTCATCCTGGGTACCATTGTTTGAGTTATCACTTCAGTAGGATGCTGAGGCCTGGGAATGTTAAAGAAAAAAATCGTGCCGTATGGTTACACTAGTTCTTCTGTGTCAGACACTTAACAGCCTTGGAGACCAGCTGGTGTGCTGTACCAGGGGAGGTGGTGGGCACTTTCAGTGATACTTCCCTAAGCTCTGTTTTTAGCAGTATTCCATCCAGATGTAACTAATCATTAAGAGAAGAATTGGTTGCTTGTATGTAGTCACAGGAGGAACAACATTTCCCTTTGTTCTGTATTAGGCACCTTCTAAGCCTGTGCACGAGTAGTTGGCTCAGTTTAACTTTGTAACAACTCTACAAGGCAGGAGATATTTTTATTCATCTTGTTTCACAGAGTGGGAAACAGACCCTGCAAGATGAAAGAGACTAGATAACTTTTAGCCAAGGCCACTCAGCTAGAACATGAGATGGACCTGTCACTTTGGAACTTCTAGCATGTATGAGGGGCTCAAAGTCCCCTTCACATCTTACGAGTGGTTTATTGTTAAAAGAAAAGAAAACTCATCTTTTGAAATTAGGGAGCAGTGGTGGGAAGAGTGACATTGATTGATTTTGAATTGTTTACAAAGGTCTCTGTTGCCCAGCAGGAGAAAGATACCGGAGGTCTTGCTTAGAATTTGAATATGGGTTCTCACATCAGGCCCTACAATGTGTATGAGCGTGGCTAAGGGGCTGTGGATACTTGAGAAAGTTCAGTGTCAGGTCTGGCTTCTAGCTGCTGCTGAGCTGCCCCATTCAAGGTTATGAGTGAGCTCCTGACTTCTGCCGTGGCTTTTGCTACCTCCACCAGAGCCCAGATCAGAGTGTGGTATAGCTTGCATGACTATCGTCAGCAATCACCTGCATTTCAGTGTGCGCAGAGTCCCTAGGTAGATGCAATCCCCTTCTTCGTACTTCATTCGAGTCCCGGGAATGACTCAGATTTGCTTTTGTCCTGAGTTAAAGTGGAAACAGTTGTGCAGTTTTTTCTCTTTGAGGAAAGACTTCGTTTTCGGAAGGTGACTTTAGGAGGAGTTGGCTTTTGAGAAAGAGATTAAAACCATGGAATGGCCCTCACTGAGTGTTTTTTAGATAATGCTGACATACTTTGTTGATACTGGCTATTTTATTTGATTGCTCTGTGTTCCGAAGTCTTCTCCTTTTTTTCTTCTTCTTTGAAATCTGTTGGTTGCTATGGATACAGTGTTGTTTTGGGTTTGGGTGGAGCTCTAGCCACGAATGTGGGATAAAGTCATTTATGAAATGGGTTAATATTTATTCTGGCTGAGCATATATGGAACCTGATGTAATGGTAGTCATGATCACACATGCAGAATGAATTTACACTTTTATTGTTATTTTCTTGGTCTGTCTGAATGTGTGCCATTTAGCTTGGAACACACTATCATTTCCTCTCTGATTTGGATTTTGCCATTTAAAAACCAACACCCACTATCATCAGAGCAAAGTGGAATTGCTCAGGATTGTCTGGGCTCCACAGGCTGTAGACATCCTTGGGGACCAATTGTCATTCAGGAGCAGGGAGGGTTCTTGGGATACCTGTTAGCATTCTGTACCAGAATCCACTTGGTAGCTTCATCCCATGCCCCCTTGAGTGTTCAGATTTTCAGGCATGTGGCTTTGTGGTCTACCTCCACACCCCAGGTATGCCTATGTTAGTGGGGAAGTGTTGTCATTAAAAACCTCGTGTATTTCAGGACCACTTAATGAGAGGAGAGTGAGATACTAAGGGTCAGTGACCTGTTCAGGGCTGGGTGGAGGATGAAAGAATGTTCCAGAGGTGATCAAATGAAGTAAGAAATGGAACCATGTAGGAAGGTTAATGGACAGGAAAGCATATGGAGAGGATGGTTGGCATTCACATGCTGGTGGTTTCACAGAGCGTTTCTGTTCAGGGGCACTGCTTTGGTGGGGGGGTGTTGGCTGACTGCAGCTTTAAGACTTGTCATTAACAAATCAGTAACTGTGGAATAGAGGACAGTTGCATGTCACATGAGACTACAGAGTCTCTTGAACATGATCAGGATGGGTCAAATGTGGTGGGGCAGGGCTTGCTATCCCACCACTTAGGAGGCTAAGGCAGGATGATCAAGAGTTGGAGGCCATCTTGGACTGTGTAGAGAAACCCTACTTCAGAACAAGAGCAAAAACTGAACAACAACAAAAAGCAAACAAGAAGAAGGGAAATGCTTGATGTCCCAGTGTGAGGAAGAGGAGAGATGCCGTCAGAGAGGTGCAATCCATGCTTCTTCATCCTGTTGTTTATACTCTTGACATAGGCCTTTGGTGGCTGGTTGGTAAATTCTCTCTGAAGTCAAACAATGACTGAGGGCATCCCTCTGAATTTCCCCTTGGGCTCTGAGGGTCAGAGTTAGATCTTGCCTATGCCTCACCAGGATGGAGCTGTTTAGACAAACATCGTTAGCTCTTCAAAAGGCAGGAAGGTGTCATTTACCATGTCATCCCAGCACTTGGGAGGCTGAGGCAGGAGCATCACTGTGATTTTGAATGCAGACTGGGTTACATTGTGAATTTCTTGCTGGCCTGGGTTGCAGTGAGACCCTGTCTCAAATTAAAAAGACAGTGACAGAAACAGAAACCAAGGGAGCTAGGGAAGGAAGGTAAAGAAAGAAGATAGAAAAGAGAAGACTATATGTAGAAAAAAATTACTTCCCTTAGGGTCACAAATCTCATCTCAAATTCAACAATGGGGTATCTTTGTGGATCGTTAATTAGTGCTGGGTCTGGTTTCAAAGTCTGTTTCTAAAGATTATGACTAGCTCATAGATGGGCTTGAGACATCACGGTCCAAGCCTCTTAGAGATGGCCAGTATCTGTGGTTTTGCCTGGAAGCCTGGCAAAGCTGTGAATTCCTGGGTCCTCTGCCAGATCTCTGGTGCCCTGTACTTTGGGAGAGGTCCACATCTCCTTGTTTGTTCAATATAAGGATCTCTGGTCCTAGTCACTCTTTTTTTGACTCAGGATATCACCATAATGAAAGGTTTGCGGCTATTTGGCTCACAGTTTCATTGTTACCTTGATGGCCAATTAACCTGGCATGAGACAACAGAATGTTTCTTAGCCATAGTTCAACCCCAGCTGTCTTGTAAAGACAGCAGCTTCTTCCTTTATTGGAAAAGTTGTAGAACTTGGGGTAGGACTTACGAGCAAGGATGAGGAGGGACCATTCCCTGACTATGGGCCTTTGTCTCACAGGGCCAGGTATTCAAATAAGCTTAGCCGTCCTTTCTTCTTTGGGAGAAAGGATCCTGTCTGTCCACCCATCCACTCACCCACTTTATGTATACCACAAATCCATCTCTCCATCTGTCCACCATTTTTCTGTTGGTGTCTTACTATGTTGGTGGGACCGTGGAAGATGAAAATAAGGAGTCCTTATCTTCTAAACATTACTAACTGACTCTCACCTTTCCTCCATTTTCTCCCCTCTCCCATTTCTCCTCTTACCCTCTCCCCACCTCTCTCATTTTCTACTAACCCACACAACATTTATTTATTTTTTTTAAAATCTGTGTTTTTGGTCACCGGCTTGCCAACTCACCTGTCCATTAATGCCTGTTGCAGTAACTTTGGTTTTTGTTACTGCACGTGAGTGTTAATGAAATTGTGAAGAGAAACAAACTAAATGTGTCCAAAGGTCACTGTCACTGGAGGAACACAGGTGTCATCAACCCTTGCAGTGTGGACTTGTTTGTGTCTGTTCCTGTCCCTGGGGTAGCATTGTATGGAAAGGAGGAGGCAGTCACAGGCCCCAGAGAAGGCATACCCTTCATGATCTGCTAGATGTTTATGTGTCTTTGACCTTGTTCTAGAAGGCTTCAGGGTGGTGCTCCAGTGTGGCTCCACACTCCTGGCTCCCTCAGTGTGGCTCTCTCCTTCCAAAGTCTCCCTCTGTTTGCTACCCCAGCCCCTCAAGCTAGTTTCTCAATCAAAGAGACGGGGGAAAATCGCTGAAAACAATCCAATCCCAATCAGATTCACATCGCATAATAAGCATCTTGTTTGGACATTGCTTGGACTGTCATTTTAGCGAGAATCTTCTGTTTGATTAAATAGCTTTCCTGTTATGTATTGAACAAAATGAAATGTATGTCATAACAGATATAACTCGATGATGACAACTTTTCCTGACTGTGAATTTCATTAAAGATATACATTTGTGTGGTATCCTTTGAATGACAGAAGTTGACAAATAGCTGTGGAAAGTTGTTTGCTGGAGCAGACTTAGCTGCTCTCCTCTGCCAATCCCAAGACAAAAAGAAGGGTAGGCTAGGAAAACTGGAGAGGCCCTGGCTTGGGGATCTAGGACAGAATGTGTCATCAGAGGGTGCTGGGAAGGTCTGGGGCAGACATGGCATGCAGTGGCACCTGCTTTCCACAGGTGGCTGCACAAGTGTCCTGCATTGTGAACTCTACAGGTGTTCGGTGTTTACTGGAGAGCACACTGCCCAGGAGGGTGAAAGGATAGATTTGTTTCCTCACTCATGCACTCTGCCCTTCCGGAACACTGCATGGAGACTCGCAAGATTGCAATTGCGCCTGAGGAGGAGGAAGACAGGCCTGTGGGACCTGTGTCCGTAGCTTTGCTTCTGAACTCGGGTTTTGCTTGGAACGTGTGGTTCAGGCTCTTGTGAGCTGACCTATCTTGGCAAAATCCTTCTGGTGCCTGAGTGCTGTCCTTTCCCAGCAGGAGGTAGAATTGGTATCTACTTTGTGGTGCTGCTCAGGGGAGGATGACAGTTGTCATCAACCCTCCTGCAAAGTACTGGTCATAACATTGGGTTCACATGCTAGTCCTTGGAGGCTGGCACTATCCTCCCCATTGTACAGTTGTGAAGACTGAGGTGCAGACGTAAACTGAGTCTGGGAGGCCACAGGAGGAGAAGAGATTGGACTTCAAGTCTGCCAGCTTTCACAGACCTTGCTGAGTTCTAAGACCTTGCCTGGCACAGTCTTCTGAACATGCTGCCATTATGTTGTCGAGGTATATGGCTTCCCCACAGGGGTGACAGCTGAGCTGAGGGGCCACTTAGCTCATCTTTGCTCATCCTGCTGGGGGAGCAGGGAGCAGAAGGCATACTAATTCCTGAGTGTAAGGGAAAGGGCCAGTCAGCTGGAGTGGGTCTAGCATTATTTGCTTCAGCAGGCTTGCAGGAGCCAGGGGCATTCATTCCAGCTTTAACCAGTTCCCAAAGACCAGATGTGGAACAGCAATAGCTCAACCTCTGCCTCTCCCTTACACCTCCCAGTGTGTGTGTCTGGAAGGGGCTCTTGCTTGTGAGGAGCCTTTCAGGAGGAATCTCTGGGGGGCTCCTCTGTGGGAGGCTGTTGATCTTGGCAGGCATCTATGAGGGAGCACAGCTGGGCATTCCCTGGGGATCTTCCTTTCCTTCCCTTTTCTTCCTCTGCTTGCTTTTTGAAATTAGACGCCCCACTTATAGATAGGTAGGCTGGACATCTCTTTGTGGAAGTGTGTGCCCGATGCAGCTTTAAGTACCAGTGTGGCTGGTAACTTGTGCCAGCCTGCCACCAGCAGCATCTCATTTCTAAAGTACACGCCTCTGTGAGAAATGCGTTGTGTTCTAGACTTTTCCCAGGTGTGGCAGGCCTAACTAGACAAAGCCTCAGAAGGATGATTTGTTGTGGGTTGTGTCCAGGGGTTGAGCCACAATAATGACGGTCACCCTTGCCTCTGCTTCTGGGCTTTTACACAGCATTGCCTTTCATCCTGGGATCACAAAGTGTTTTACAGAGATAATTGAAAGCACGGCACCCCCGAAAGGGAGAGTTATTAGGCCCAGTTCCCATGAGCTCAGAGGAGCTCAATGGTGTGCCAGAGAGAAAGCCAGTCACGTGTGACTCCTGAAGATGGGATGTGCTCCCATGGCATCCTTTCCTGGGAAGGGTCCTGAAATAGTCTGAAACCCTAGGCAAGTGTTCGGTGTAATTTGTCTCTGTTGGTGATAGTTTCCCCTGTGGTGAGTTCTTCAGTCTCAGAGTGTCTGAATGGGAGGGAAAGAAAGGGTATAGCTTAAGCCTGGTGTGGTGGCGCACACCTTTAATCCCAGCACTTGAGAGGCAGAGGCAGGTGGATCTTGGTGAGTTCAAGGCCAGCCTGGTCTGTAGAGTGAGTTCCAGGACAGGCTCCAAAGCTACACAGAGACACTCTGTCTCGAAATCAAAAGAGAAGAAAGGGGCGTTTAGTTTAGGGTCAGGCCAGGCTGGAATATGAGGCAAACAATTTTCAGGTAAAATCGCGCCATTATTTGATTTCTATGGTGGGGGTTGTGAGACTGAGGGCTGACAGAGTGTGGCTGTTGGAGAAGAGACAGGCGTGGCCAGCTAGAGTGATTACCTTGTGTTTCATCACAGGCTCCGAGGGGTCTTTCATTTTGATCCCAGGATGTTGACAACAACTCATTGGGGGTAGTGATTGCTTCAAATGTTCCTTCATCAGGTGACTGGAATATGACATTACTGGATGGGATTTCCAGATCTGGAACAGAGCTAAAATAATGCCCTCTTTTCTCAACCGATTCTCAAAGCTTGTGGTGGATTTGGCTGAAGTCACTTGATGAAATTTCAACTTTATACTCACAGGCTCTCATGTATTATACTCTGGTTTAGAAACTTAATAGAAAGACCATTTTCCCATACAGTTGACCTGTCACCAAGATGTGATCCTGGGACACTGTGGATCTCAGGAAAGCCCTGAGGTCTCGAGAAGACAGGTGGAAGGTGTTGTTTGATGTGAACCATATTTTATTTTTCTCAAGAAATTCTTGAGCTGACAGGAACATCTAAACAGAAGTAACCAGGTTCAACTGGTCTACTGCGATGCATTTATAAATTTTTCTCCTTCGTTTTCAAACAGAGTAGTAAATACTTTTGATTCCAGCCGAATAACATTGCCATTTTTTTCACCCCTGACAAGTCTTATTCATGGGCCGCTTGCTTTATCCAGTAGTGCATTAGCAAAGTGTTCCTTGATTTTATTCAGTGGATGCTGACATTCAGTCCTGTACAGCCCCACCTCAATTTCCATTCTCTTCTAGTGAACTAAGGCAGACACTGTCAGGTTCAGATACAGGAACCCAGGTATGTGTGAGGGCCTCAGTGTGCTCCTGGACCTGATGACCTGCCTCAGCCCAAAGGGAAGGTGACATGCTTTGAAGAGGCACACAGGTAACAAGTTCTGCCATGACATACTTCCCACAAAAGCTTGACGACACCAGAGGCCTTGGTCAGTGTTTGGAAACCAGAGGGGCCTGCTCTGCCCTCTGGGTGGCATGGGAGCCCTGGGTTTACCTGGAACTGGCCAATCAATCTGTCCTTTTAGACTCTGTGCTAGCATGACTTCCTACACAGACGAGAATAAAAATCTTCAGCCCACTGTATTCTAATATGAAACAAAAGCCATTGTGACAGAAATAGAGAGTTCTGAGTGACTCACCATGAAATGTGCTTTGTAGATGGAACTCCAGAGAGATTTCTAACTTTCAACCTGTCTTCATGTAGCTGGTGCTGACAGAAGCCAAGTGGACGCCTTTTCAAATTCTCACCCCCCTCCACCCCAATAACTTCCACACATTTATGCTTAGGGGCCCTAACTCCTATATAGAATAATGTGATCAGCCTTAGTTTACCAAGTATCTTCAGCCCAGCCTTTGAGATTCACTCTTCCAGTCAAAGGCATCATCATCAATTGTGTGAGAAAACTTGGTTTAATTTCCATGTCCTCTTAACTAAAGATGGAATAAAATCAAGTTTGTTCAGCTTCCATGAGTGCCAAGTGTAGTGTTTCAATTCTCCCGGTGACCAGTGTGTAGTGTGATGCTTTGCAAAATTTCCCCATCTTTATTTCAGGCTAAACACATCAGTTGGGGTGAAGGCATTACTGTTAATATATATTGCAGGCAGGCTAGTGTTGGCTTCTGCTGCCCTGGTGACTTCCAAGAGTGAGCTGTGTGTCCACTTTAAAATGTGACCTTAAAATTCTCCCACTTCTAGACAAATTTGCCTGATTTGTTATTTTAAGAACATGTTACCCTGAAACTAAAGTTTCCATAGCCAAGAATCTCCTAAGAAGTGCGTCTACTCAGCTTGTGTTTTCACGAAGAGAGACCAGCATCATGTTGTCTTATTGCTCTGATGTTTTGTTTACGCAGGGCCTGAACTTGGGGGCCGAAATAATTTTCTTTTATATGGAATATTCACTTGCTGTGATGATGAGATTTTAAAAAGAGATCTATATCTGTTACAAGAGGGAACAAGGTGGGGAGGGAGGTTGTCTCTTGGCATTTTGTTTGGGATAATCACACAAATCTTTATGAAGTGGCAAAAGAGCTTAGGCGGTGATAGGCGGTTGAATGGGGAGACTCTTTAGGTAATTTTTACACCTTGTTCAGTATTTAAAGACTTCTTGCATGCGCCATGTCCACCTGCATTTCCACCCTTCTGGGGTCTCCAAAGCCGTGGAGGAGGCTTGCCCTCCTTGCTGCTTCTTGCTTTGTTTATACATCTGTCAGGACAATAAGTTATCTTTCCTTAAAAATGCAAATGTGCTCCTCGCCATCCAAAGCTCTCCAGTCAATAAATACATTGAGGTAAAGACTGTACCTAATACCCATTTAATTTAAATTCATTTTATAAACATAAAGACGCTTTCTAAGAGAAGCTTTAATTCCAACGAGCACCTTGATTTGTGGTTGCCATGGAGAATCAAATCTGTCATTTGACAAGAAAAGTCACCCATTTATGACAGCACTTTATCTTGTCTCTCCAGGGGAAGAAAATGTCAAAAGTGAGAGTGGGGGAAAATAAAGCCTTGAAACACCAGAATTTCTTGATTTCATTTTTATTATTCAGCTATCATATCCCTTCTGATAATAGCAACTTGGTGAAAATAAATAATGTTCATACAGTAAAATCAAATATTTCCTATTGGAATGGACAAGGTTCTTTGTGGCTGTCAGTACTGTGAAGTCTGGCAAGAAATAGTGTTATTAGATAAACCCACGGTGCCCAAATCCCATTTTCTTTTCATTATAGTGTCAAAATAATTATACCTGTGTAATTTGGGTAAGAAATTGCAGAATAAGTAAAATGGCCCATTGCAAGCGATTGCTTTAGGCTTGTGTGTTCCTTACAGGGTGGGGTCTCTACTAGCTACAGAAATAAATGCTGGGGAAAGCATTTTCATTTGAATGTAGATGTCGAAGCAGCCATATAGTATTTGCTAAATGGGTAGGTAAATGCTCCACCCTGTTACTTTGGAACATAGTCCGCCTTGGCATGAACCAGAATATTCTATATTGTAGTTGTAAATAGTAAAAAAACAAAACAACCCAAAGAGTCCCCTCCTGTTGTTTGGGCTGCTTTTTAAAAAGTGGGGCTTTGGCTGGGTGGCGACTTATACCTTTCATTGCAGCACTGGGGAGGCAGAGGCAGGTGGATCTCTGAGTTCCAGGCCAGCCTGGTCTACAAAGCTTGTTTCAGGACAGCCAGGGTTACACCGAGAAACCCTGTCTTGAAAAACCAAAAAAAGACCAAACCAAACCAAGCAAAACAAAAGAGTGAAGCTCTGTCCTGGGAAATTGAAAGTGCTTGATGTTCTGACCCAGGGTGACTCTTATATCTCCACCAGCGTCAGTATGGTGTATGTTTAGCAACACTACATATAGACACGTATGTATCACTCGGAAGGCCTTTTCCTGCACTGTGTCCTTCATGGTTAAACTCCCTCTTTTGAGATTTGCATTGCATTAAATAAAAATGTTGGCACTTGACTGGGATAAGCACACAGAAATCATCAGGCTCCATCTTTTTTTGCGGGGCCATGTTTCAGAGTTTTGGAGGATGTTGCATTCTCTGCTGTCTCACATGAGATGATCTGGTATCTGTGAGAGAGCTTTGCAGTAGTAAGCCCTTTAGTGAAGGGCAGCACGACTGTCGGACTGGCAGGAAAGCTGGTTTCTGGAATTGTTGTGCCTCTCTGAGATTATGAAAACGGGGCAGGGGCGAGGGGTGTCTCATTTTCCTGAAATTGGCACATTGTGCCGGAGTGCTAGCCAATACTGGTTGAGATGTGCTGTGTGGAGCCTGTATCACAATTGTCCCCATCCTGTGCTGTGTTGGGGGGTTGGGAGGCAGGGTGGGTACTTTGCTGAAAGGAAGGAAGCAGAGAGAAGGAATGGGTAAGACTTTGGCAAACAAACCTCCCACTAAATACCAATAGCAATATATTTTACAGGCGTGTCTTCGGATTGCCTTGGCAGAGCACATCAGATAAACTGCACATTTTTTTACTCAGTGGTTGAGCCATTTCCACCACGGTTTGTGCGCGCGGGGAGAGGTCAATGGTTGAAGTGGGGGACAGAGAACAGTAAAATACACTGTAGCCGGATGCACGTGAGCTAGGAATTTGCCAAAGCGCCATGATTCTGAATGAGCCCGCCCTATTACTTAACACTCATGTCTAGAGCCAGACACTGGTCAAATTGCTGGTTCCCTTTTGTAGGGATGGAGGTGGAGAGGTTGCTTGTGGAGAGGTGCTTCGTCACGACCACTAGAAAGATTTCATTTATGTCCCTGGCAGAAAAGATGTACATGTCTCATTTGGGGTGAACATGGGCCACATGAATTGATAATAAAATTGTAGTGCAACACAGTGCTTTTAATTTGTTAAACTTGTATGTGTACAGCCCAGGTTTGGATTGGTTTGAACCAAATGTGTATAAATCTAATAGGCTGGGATTTTTGGCTTTTATTTGATTGGGTTTAAACATGTTTCATTTGTGTTCATATAGGAGTGTATTATATGACTACACCAGATGATAATATAGTTTCACCTTGATTTCTGGATTCCTACCTTCTTTTCTCTCCCACTTTTTTCCTTCCCTCTTTCCGTCCCTCCCTCTCTCCCTCCCTCCATCTATCTTTCTTTTCTTCCATTCTTTTATACAGTGTCACAGTAAAGATTAGAAAATGGCTTAAAGGGGCCCGGTGGTGGTGGACGTGGTGGTGGTGGACGTGGTGGTGGTGCACGCCTTGAATCCCAGCACTCGGAAGGCAGAGGCAGGTGGATCTCCGTGAGTTCGAGGCCAGCATGGTGCTTTCAGTGACCCCACACTCCTCCACCTACATCTTTCTTTTATACTTGGAGAAAGTATGTGTGTGTGTGTGTGTGTGTGTGTGTGTGTGTGTGTGTGTGTGTGTTGTGTTCTCTTTGAAGGTTATAGATACATCTCTGAGATAGGTTGCCTGGCCAGTCTTTTTCATATATTTTTTCAATAACATGCAAACATTGTGCCTTTAAAATAAGCCACTGATGCTAGTTGACAGACGTATCACAGACAGAGGCCTTTCTAGTTCATGGGTTGATTCTGACAGATCATTTTGAGGTTTGTTTGTTTGTTTGTTTTTGCTGTTCTAGTAGGGTTTTGGTTTCCTTCCTTCCTCCCTCCCTCCCTCCCTCCCTCCCTCCCTCCCTCCCTCTCTCTCTCCCTCTCTCTCTGTCTCTCTCTCTCTTTCTCTCTTTCTCTCTTTCTTTCCTTTCTTTCTTCTTACAGTCTTGTGATACAGCCCAGGCTAGCCTCTAACTTGCAGTCTGCCTCCCCTAGCCTCTGAGAATAAGGATTATAGGCATTGCAGGCGTGTGCAGGCACACTCATTTGCTCTGGTGCTAACATAAAATTCTCTGATACAGGTAGCACTTACTGTATTTCAGTCACTATATTCAGGGACCTCACAATATTTCTGTGACATGAGACCTGAGGAGCTCAGTGTGTGACACCACTTACTGTGAAAGTGCAAGGACCTGAGTTTGAGTCCTCAGCATCCATGTAAAAGCAGGGCATGGCTGCGTGTGTCCGTAATCACAGCATTGCTGGAAGAGACAGGTAGATCGTAGAGCAGCCAGTCTAGCAAAAAATCTAAGCTCTGGGTTTAGTGAGAGATTCTGTCTCAAGGGAATAAAGTGGAGCACAATAAAGGAAGACACCCCACATTCTCCACAGGCAGTGTACCACATACCTGCATTCACAATAGGCACACACATAATACAGCATGCGCGTGCGCGCGCGCGCGCGCGCGCACACACACACATACACACACACACATACACACACACACACACACACACACACACACACATAGATGATCCTAAACACTCTAGCAATGTAAGCAGTAGTAGGGATTTGAATAGCTTCCCTCTGTAGTCTCCAGAATGTGAGGGAAGGACGAAGGGGTGACGGGAGTACTGGAAAGCAACTTTATTCACTAGGCTGATGTTAGCCACACATATATGAAACACCAGTTCTGTTCCTTGGGCGTGAACTCCCATGTGCTGAAAGATGAGGGGTTTAGCACCTTCCACTGATGCTTTAGCATCTTTGCTTCTACAATAATGAAAGTAACAAAAAAACCTCATTTACATAGCAGAAATCATTTCCTCCAATTTCCTGTTTTGCCAGACTTCTGTGTGTCCCACTCTTGTCTCTTCCTCTGTTGTGCCCGCAGCCCACATATGGTGCCATCCAGCAAACCTGGCTGCCCAGTGCCTTTGGTTTTGAAGTGATTGTCCAATATCGTTGCCAGGGAAGGGCTGGTGCTCCCTTCCCTAAAGACTTGGATAATGTAAGCAAAGGCAACTGGGCTCCCCATAGACCTCAACCCCTTTCCTTCAGCTTGGCATGACCTTTTGGTTTTTTTGGAACCCTTCATCTGGCCATGGTGCTTTACCTGGAGGCTTGCTTCATCGTGCCATTAATGTAGTCAAATTACAGTCATGTATTAATCACTTAATTAAATGAAAAAGAATACTTTGAACTGAAAGCTAAAATGTGATATTTATTAAACTGTTCTCACACATTTCCAAAGATCTGCAGTGGCAAATAGTGCAAGCATACCTTTTCAAGGTACTCCCACATCATAGCCACCTGTAGCTGTTAGAGGACTAGTTCTTTCTTGGAGGACTGATAACTCACATCGAGGAGACTGACATCCTTTGCAAACAGTTCTTTAAAGGTATTTTTACCTTATCCCGCACCCCTAAGGAACTATTGACAATGGATAGCTTGTGTGGGGGTGGTGAGGGAGTATTCTTTAGAGGTGTGACCCCTAGTAAGTCAACCACTCGCCAGGGGATAGCCTCACACTCTGAATATTTTGGTAGCACAAATTTTACTCAGCGGATTATTAAAGGGGATAGGCACAAAATTGGGAGGGGATTGATAGTGGACCTGGGAGGGGTTTGGAGAGGAATGAGAAATGATCAAAATACATAATATAAAGTTGTCAATGAATTAATAACTAATAGATTAAAATGTTTGACTTGGGGCTGTATAGATGGCTCGGCATCATATTGTTCTTTTAGAAGACCCAAATTTGATTCCCAACACCCATGTCTCACTCTACATGGCTCAGTCCAGTTCCAAGGGATTGATCTGTTTGGGCATTTGTATTTATACACACACACACACACACACACACACACACACACACACACACACACACACCACGATTAAAAAGAAATAAAGCTTTAAAAAATACATTTTGACTCTTCTCTTAGTAGAAAGCATTTTGGGGTTTGCACTCCAGAAGTGACGTAGGCCTTTAAAAGCAAGAACTGGCAGTAGTGCCCTGAAGCCCCGGCACACACACCCTGCACTTGCTCGAATGCTTCTGTTCGTTCTTTGAAATACCACCTCATCCAACACGTGAGGGTGCCCGCCCTTCATTTCATCCAGATGCTATCAAAACCAGTGTTTTCTTAAACGTTCAGTGAGTTTTTTAGAAGCCTCTTGAGAACTGGTCTTCAGGTTTTCTTTCATTAAGAGGGAAGGGTGGTTAATGACTAGAAGCCAGCACATAACGGGTTACTCACTGCGTCTTGTTAAGTGAGTTGGAATGGCCTTAGACAGAGTGACTATGAGCATTTAGGAGAGTGCTTTCCCGCCTCAGGAAAGGGTCCCTTCCCAAGGCTGTGCCTATGGGGTGTGTTCCTTGTGTTGCTGACTGCAGGGTGGGAGGGAGGCTATGTGACCCCTATACACAGGGTCCACACCTGTCTGTCAGTCTCTGTATTGTTTAGCACTGAAAGCATGTGTGTTAATGAGAAGGCACATTTCCTCTTAAGCTGTTGGCTATTTATACAGCAATTCCCGTCTTCTCTTGGACACTGCAACAGCTTTCCCGGTCTGCACTCACCTGAGGGACACGGTCGCAGCTCTGACACACTTTTTAAAGTGTCTGTAAATTACAGCTTATGGTATTACTCAGTTGATCAAAATTTCGAAACCAACTTCTGAATACAGTGTGGAGGAAGTCCCCATATGAAGAAGGTTCTAGAACAGGAGCAGACCCAGAATGAGTGGCCAGTGATTCTGCATTGGCAAGTCTGTGCTTTCTATAAACCCTTCTACTCCAAAGACTTTCCAGAGTGTTCTAGAAGATAGGAATCTGACTTTCCCAGTCAAGGTCAGCTCCCTTGTGACTTTCATGAGCAGTGCTCTGCAGGCCTTTTGTGCAAAGGAGTTCCAGCTGTGGCTCTGGTTCAACTTTGGATTGCACTTCAGAGGTATAGTGTGGGGCCAGACCTCGTGAATGTCTGCATCAAACTCTAGCGAGGGCCCTTGTGCTTGTCCCATTGCTGGGTGGGGTTGCACTTAGACCATCAGTGGACAGTTGTTTATATTAAAACGATCAAACAGCTCCTTGGGTATTGTGCGTATTTTCTCTGTGGTTTTCTGTTAAACACCTGAGTCTCTCTTTGACTTAATGTCTGCTTTAACATGTAAACACAATTATGAACTGTAAGGAACATTTCCACCCCAAACAAAAATGCTGACAGCAGGTGGAGGCACAGTCCTTTCGTATTAGCCCCAGTGATCCCGACCTGCTCTCCTCATAGGAACTCAATTCTCTCAGGTGTCTCTAGGATTCTGGCTTTTTGGAAGAGGACTGTGACCAGTGGGCCCAAATATCACCAGCATTTTATAGAGCAGGGTCCTTTGTTCATGGAGAAAGGTGTTCTAGATGGCAAAGATGATATAATCTTCTATCTCTGGCTTTGGACAGCGGAGGTGTTGGATGAGGGTGGCTTCAGTTGTTAGAATCAAGAGCTCCCCTGGAGTTTTCTGGATAAGGCCCCCAGCAGCACACATTGTCTTGCTCCTGTGTTGGCATCTCTTCCACCCCACCCCCTGGTTTTCCTGAAAGGGCTCAGTCCACTGCACTGGGAGCCTCCTTTGGCTGTGAAGATAGCCAAGGCTTCTGGTTCTCAGAATATCCAATGGCACACACCCTTTGCTTGAACAATAGCGTGTGCTGCAGACTTTGAACCAATGTGTCTTGGTTGATATGTATGGAGCTTTTCTTTATGTAACTGGCCTTGGCATTCAGTGGGAAGTGATCTAGATGCTTCTTCACTTTCCTAAGAATGTTAGAAGTAGGAAGGTTGGCAACATTCACTAATATGGAGTGCATCACAGTGAGTGATAAAAGTCGTAGAATTTTGGCCTAGAAATAACTTGGTAGCTTCTATCCCATGAGGCATAAATTCAGATTGTTTTTAGAGCCACACAGGCAACTGAAAGGAAGTAGGTGGGTTGGGTGGAGAGTCCCAAGGCCAGATAGCACAGGCAAGCAGGCTGGCTGGCTTTATATAACTTTGTGTATATGTACATATTGATACATATGTGTGGTGTGTGCACGTGCACATTCTTGTGTAGGCCAGAGGACAGCCTGGGCTGTTGTTTCTGAGACACTGTTCATTATAGCTGGTAAGTCGGTAAGCCCCATATATCTCTGCTTTCCCAGAGATGGGGCAGTCGCCATTTTATAATCCTTGTAATCCCCAGAATTCCCAGTGCTGGGCTTCTAAGTGCATGCCACTATGTCCATAACATCTTTACATGGGTGCTGGGGATCAAACTCAAGTCCTCACACTTGTTATAGTGCATGCATTGCCGACCGAGTCACGTCCTCAGTCTAGCATAGCCTTTTACCTACCTCTGATGCTCCATTCCTGCTCGCTGTTGTTAGGACTTTAAGCCCCATTTTTCAATGTCCTCATTTTCTAGACTCTGGAAAGTAGAGTAGATGCTCCTAAGTAATAAACTTGGTCTTCTCTTGGAAATTTGATCTCATTGTATCCGTGGGGAAAAGGGAGAGAGGGAGCATGCCAGGGTATGGAGTACTTTTCCATACTTAGAAACAGCGGCTGACTTTTTCCGTCATTAGAAAGCTCTCAGACATCCCCATTCAAGTTGTCTTGGGAAGGTGGGTGATACACCTGCTCTGCCAGAGTCAGCAGGTCAAGAAAGTTTCTCATGTCCCTCCCAGTAAAGCCCACCGAGATATTAAAATATAATAGAAGCCACTTGTGGGTCAGTAAGCCTGAGCTTCATCATTTATCGTGGAGAAAATATCATTAGCTCTAGAAATTCACGTACTACTGTGCCTACTCTGAATTATCACTATCTTGCCTTGTTGGCTCTTTGAATCTTCCATGCTATTATTATGAGAGAGAGAGAGAGAGAGAGAGAGAGAGAGAGAGAGAGAGAGAGAGAGAGAGAGATTGATTGATTGTTGATTGTTGATTGTGCATCCCTGATTTCCTGCCTTGTGTTTAGAAACATCGCTGCAGCAGGAGCTGCATTTGACCTGTGGTTGTGAGTATTAACTCTGTACATAGACTCTAGAGTGCTTATTCTTGAGTCTAGTTTCTGTAATGTGTGAGCGGTTTCTGAATAGGCGAGCCTTCCATGTTCCCTCTGCAGTTCTGATGACATTGTTTGCAAAGCTTGGGGGCGGTAGGCGGTAGAAATGGATAGAAATCTCCCTTTCAGGGATTTCATTTGTGTTGAATTTGAGAGTCCTAGCAGGTAAAGGTTTTGCAGTAGCACAGACATCTTTACCCTTTTGGCACCCACTTTGGCCACCTGTGTAGGGCTATACACTGTCACCGAGAAAAAGGCATGACTCACTTCTCTGATAACATGATACTGTTGGAGGCCACTGTTTTACCCAGTTAGTCACTAGCCCAGGTCAGCCTGGAGCTGGCAGGTGCATTTTTATTTGGGGCTTGTCAATTCCTGCCATGCGCTCCCCAACTAACAAAAAACGATAGAGGCACGTCAAGCCCAGGCCAGGACCCTGCAATCCCATTTTTAGTTTCTGTGCGATCTGCTCATTCATTTCCAGTTTCAGTGCGATCTCTTGATCTTTTCTATATTTCTTATTGCATTTTAAATAGTGGATGACCACTTGATATTTTGGACCCAGAATTGAAAATATGATGTCCCTCTTAAAGCTGCGTCACCATCACCGTGCCTTTTCCGGCTTATCGGAGCATTCTCAAGCCCTCGGTGCCTTCATTACCATATTGTTCATCAGGTGATATTGTCTTTAATGGGCTCTGTGTTTTATCCTTTTGTTTCAATGAAAGGATTATTGGAAGTATTTAAAAAAAAACCATTTAAATGAAGCCTCATCATTTAAAACACATATAAAAATTCTTGAAGATGCCTTTCATTCGGATCTCTTTATCTTCCTTCACAAGCTTTCTGAGGATAAGCAGTGCGTGGTGAGGTTTATCTTTGCTTTTATGTTCTCGAGCCACACGCTTAACTTTGAGCACATCCGAGTCGCATTTCATCGGGCTTTCACAATCCTTTTATAAAGGGACTGATCTGTTAACATCACCCTCTTTAGCTCGAGCAGACAGGATGTTCTTCCATATAAAGAAGTGTTCACAGTCTCTCTGGCCGGCCAGTAAGTGAGTGATTTCAGGCCTGGTGGGCAATACTTGTGTCCATGCGTAACACAGCCGACCACAGTAGTAGGCAGCTGCATGTAATTTTGAACCCCGCTCATTGAACTGTAATAAAACAATATAAGCACTGCTTGGGGGAAGATTGGATGTAGTTATCCTTACACAAGGCTCAGGCATATGAAAGCAGTGCCGGCTGACAAGAGGATTTTGAGATTTGATTTTGATTGAATTGCAGAATTGAACAGGCCAGGAATGTCAGTGGAAGGCTAAACGCCTGTAGTGCCATAAAGTTTTATTCATGTGAGGCTTTCCAATATCAAGTAGATGGATTATTGGAAAAGGTGTCAAGGGACATGAAATGGAAGTGCCCACAACATAAAAAGTAGGCAGGAGGGAAAAATTACTTTTTGCTTAGTCTATAATTAGGTGTTCAAAAACAGAGAGAGAATATTCTATGAAGTTATTTATCCTTCCCTTTGTTTAAGAGGGGAAAGACCAACTCATTTTACCACTTAATTTTTCAAAGCCATGGAGTTGTGTTGTGATATTTGGATGGGAGCTTCCCTTATGCCATTCTTTACTTATGTTTGAAATTAATACATAAAAAAGCCTCCTCCCTTGAAAGGGAGACAGCAGTGGACCAGGAGCATTACACACGCATCCTGACATACTGACTTGTTTCAGTGCACAAAAGTGACTTACACAAATTTGTACAGTCCCACTGATGGCAGATTCATGGAGCATTTGGGAGTGTGCTGTTTGTTGGCCATGAGTTTGTGGCATGATGTTACCATACTAAATGTAGAGGGCTGGGTGCAGAAAGTAGGGTTCACTACCCCCCCCCCTTCTTCCTACAGGGTGTTTTTGGAGTGTCAGTGAAACACGGATTACCATTGTCGACATGGAGGAAGAAACCCCTGTAATTTTTCAGTTTGGAGTCTGTTTGTTTAGCATTTCAAACCCAAGGGGCTCCAGGTAAAGAATGGAAATCAGAGGGATGCACATGTTGACTCTGACATGCAGCTGTGTGTTCTTTGTCCTTCTACCTCTTGTTCTAGGTGTTATGTATTTAGAAACATGTTTGTTTGTAAATGAGGCTTTGTGAGATGAACACAGGAAATCTCAGAAGGGATTTGTTTTTTTTTAGCAGGAAGGCTTGTGCTTTTAAAGTCCCTTTTTCCTTTCATGCTCAGTCATGGACAGATTGGGAACGAAATACCACATAATGATTGAGATTACTTATCTAAGATTTGTAAAACCTTTTATTTACCCCAAATGCTGTAGGTTTGTCATAGAGTGCAATTAGTTATATTTTATTATTGCTTAGTTTTTCTAAAAATAAAGGCAGTGAATAGTTAGCTAATTAAACAGTGATACCTTTACCCACTGATAGAAAAGAAAAAGAAGTCCTTGATTTCTGGGGTCAGGTCATGTGATCAGTAAGTGACTTCCAGTCTCGCATCTTCCTGCCCTTCTGTGGGATTTCCGCATGGAGTCCAAGAATGGAACTGTATGTCCGTGGAGTAATCCTACTTTGTGTGTGAGAGGATGGTTGGGGTGGTTGTTGAGAGTTGACTTGCTTAGAGATGTAACAAGGAGCCACTTCTGAGCCTGGTGAGATGACAGGAAGCCATCTCTTAGCTAACCATGGCATTCTGGACTTGAAAGGAGAGCTGAGTTACTGTATCACCCGTTAGCTGGCGTCATGGAGTTGTCTTGTAAGTGACTGCCTCATACACAAATGTGTGACAGCTGCATTTCATTCCCATCTCCCTTGAACAGTGGAAGAAGGTACAAGATTGAAGGAAGGAAACATTGCTCTTGGGTGCTGACCTTGAACTTAAAGGCCCAGAGGGCAAATTGTCCTTTAAAATTTTTATCCTAAGTGTAATCAGCTTCACCCTATTTGGACTCTTGTGTTTTTTTGTTTGTTTGTTTGTTTTTGTTTTTTGTTGTTATTTTGTTTTGTTTTTGTTTTTTAATAGGAAGAAAATGTTTGTTAAAGTTGGGCATTTCACCTTTTTTCCGCTCTGTCACTGGCCCTGGTTTTCACACTAAAATTAGAAAATGCCCACAAGTGTGAGCCTGTGAGATTATCTTCCCATGGAATGTGTGTGAACTGGCAGGCATTCTGTGTCTGAACTCAGAGGCAGTTTGCATTAGGTCTGGTCAAAACATAGACTTTGTTCTTTGATCCTTGCGAAGCTGAGGTTTGACATGAGCCACACACTTTATTAAAGTTGTGCAATTGCCGCAAAATGGTCTTCCAGGAGCGGTGTGCCAGCATTATCAGCCGCGAGTGTGCTGAGCAGCTTCTTAGGGATTAATACCCAGCACTGGCTTGCTCTGGAACTGTGGAAGAATAAAGTAGGGTTTGAAGGAGAGAACTCTGTAGTAAACACCTGACTCCACACTGTGGAACAAACACTTGGCAAGAATAGTATTTGTTCCTGACCAACCAACACTGTGACCTCATCTACTTGGAAAAGGTGGTTCTTAAATCCTCCCATTTCATCCTCAGGAAGACTCAACTTGTCTGCTTGCCCATTGCCTGCCCCCAGTTTTACAGAAGAAGGAAGGCATTGCTCGGCCCTTAAACCAGGCCTCTCAACCTCACTGTTCTTCACTACTTCCCCAGTTCCCTGAGGACCGGATCCTAAGTGTAGCTCACTTTTGGGGAGTAGGGTGAGAATTTTCTTCTTAAGGACTAACTTTGATTTCACAAGTCAGCAGCCTTTCTTTGCAGAACCACAAAGATATTAAGCGTCCTTGGGTAGATTCTGCACACTACCTTGAGCAGGACTTTGTATGATTCTTTGTGGAAAGACTCGAAGAGGTGTGCTTCCGAGAGATGGGGATCCTTAGCTCTGGTCCCAGGGTGAGGAATCTTGGTAGACCATCAGGCAGCTGGTAATCTTAAAAAGGAACTGTTTTTACCCTGGGGTTCTTCCTGTAGGTTGGCAACACACAGGCTCTCCTTGATAGGAAGTATTGCATGAACCTAACCGCTTCTGATGGTTTCATGAGGCCCACACTGTCTGGTGTGTGATGTGTATGAATGAAGCTGCTTTCCTAAAGCTGCAGTTGGTTTGAAAAAAAAAAAAAAACAAAAACAAAAACAAACAAACTGGAAGAATGAATCACTGGAGGTTCTCCCTTGGAACATGTCTGCACTTGACTCTGGCTGATTCTAAAGAGTTGCAATTTCTCTGTGATGTTACAGAGGCTGTGAGAGTTAGAAAGGATCCCACCATCACCTTCCAGCCCCTGGGGAGCATTCAAGTTAAACACAAGTCTTAATCAGACTGCATTCTTAAAAATGCCTCTCTGATTGTATGCTGCAGCATGTGCCTCTGCAGCCAAGGTGCCCCATTCTCTGAACACTCCGCTGGCAGCATGGAGCCTTATGCATGTAATTTTTTAGTACATCTTCATCTCACTAGCCACTGACAGGGCACCTGAAGGTTTAGCTTCTCCAGAAGTCCTTTCTGTGTGGATGGAGTAGAGCATGCTGGCCTTGGAGCTCTGGAGTCACACTGCTCCCCCAGCTCCCAAATGGGGTCCTTTCCCCTGACCTGCCTCTTAACCATAGAGCATCGGTTGTTGGTTGTGTTAGTCACATTTTTGTCCCCAAGACAAAATACCTGAGGTGAGCATCTTATACAGAAGAAGGGGTGGCTCTGGCTTCTAGTTTTGGTTCCTGTTTGCTTGACCTGGCACATTGGGTCTGTGGTGGTACAGTGGATCATGGCAAGGGTGTGTAGAAGAGGCCTGTTCACCTATTTTTGTGACAAGGAGGTAAAGAGAGGCAGAGAAGGGCTGGGGTCCTGGGGTGCCCTTCCGGAACACATTTCCAGTGACCCAACTTCAATTTGGCACAACAGTTTTATGTCCTCTCAATGGTGCCATAGTATGAGGTTTCTGACTTTCACTTGAACTTCCTTTGTCCAAATAATCATACCCATCACTGCCCAGGTCTGCAGTGACCTATCTGCTAATTGCACTGGGATATGGAGGACTCTTTTCAAGTTCTCGCCTCATGATCGTGCAGACTTGATTTTGAACCCCAGGATAGTTTAAAATGCTAGGCATGGTGGTGCACGTTTGTAATCCCGGCCCTGGGAAAATGGAGATAGGCAGGTCCCTGGGGTTCACTGCCTGGCCAGCCTAGCCTGCTTGGCCACTTCTATGCTAGTGATAGACCACATCTCATTAAAAAAAAAATAATGCCAGGAGAATGGCATCCAAGGCTATCCTTTGGCTGTGCATGCACATATATGTATGTACATATTACTTTTTCTAAACTCTTCCATGAGATAAGTTGGTGATTCTGGATGCTGAAGACCACGTCACATAGTGTCTAAAGGCCTAAAGGTGCTGTGTGTGTGTGTGTGTGTGTGTGTGTGTGTGTGTGTGTGCGTGCGCGCACGCATAGATAGTAGTGTCCAGAAATGCATTTTTACTCACATATACACATAAATATTTGATTTGTATAGTGTTTTAAGAGAAATATTTGAGTGTCTTCTCGTAGTTACTGAGATTTATTAAAACAACAAAAACATTTAGATTTCTGGCTTCTTGTGACAGAAAGTGTAGTTGGTGGGGTGTGGGTGGGTTGGGGCAAGCTATCCCATGCTGAGACTAGAGTGCCCAGTGAGGTGGTTTTTGTCAAAGTGTCTGCTGCTCCCTGGTGTGAAGTCCTCTCTGCTTAAATTGTTCAGGGGCTGCCTGGTCCAGTGGAAAGGCTGTCCTGGGGTGCTTGTGCCATATTGTTGCTGAGTCCTGGCAGTGAGATCTCTGGAGAGTGCTAGTGTCTTAATTCCTGCAGTGTGTGAACCTTCCTGGAAGCTGTGTATCCCATCAGAACAATGGGATCTGCAGAGAAACACCCTCACCACACTGTTATGAGGCTATAATTTTGTCTTTAAATTCTTGGTGAATTGTAGCAACATGACTTCACAGGACCCTCTGAGACATTACAGCGTTTTAATAACACTTCCCTGCTACACGTAATGCTTCATTTTTACTTTTATTAATTTAATTTTTTTCCTGTGTGTGGCAGGAGGTGCCCTGGGCACCCTGGCACTGTCTCTAGCTTTGCCCGACTCTGCCTCAGGGAAGCCGCCTGCCACCACCACCCCACCCCCAAGGCAGAGGCTCCTGGGCCATGTCCTGTCTGTGAGGAGTTTACAGGGTTTCACCCACTCCTGTCCTGAACATGCCTGCTCATTACTCTTGCCCTGCTTCCTCTCAGCCTGCCAAACACCCATGATATCACCTCCCCTCTGCTGCCACCACTGTTCCTGAGCCTTATTTCCACAGTGACTGTGAGAAGAAAAGCCAAGTCAGAGGAGGGTGACAGGGTCCCATTTCTCAAGGTGCCCCTGGCTGCTGCTTACAAAAAGGTGAGAGCTGTTAACTTCAGTTCCTGTGACAGCCAGCTACCTAGCATCCAGTACCTGAATCCATGCACGGTTTTGTGCATTCGTGCACACATACATTAGTCACTCATTCACATGTCTGTTTGCCCGTCCTTTGCTGCATCTTATAAAATCAGACTTGAAGCTTGAGCCTCATAACACAGAGACACAAGTCCGAAATGAGATTTTACAGGACAGCCAGCCACAAAAGGTCCTTACAAAAGGGCAGATTCACTCTGTTGAGGGCTACCTTTGAATCTCAGAACTTCTTGAGAAGCTCTCTGGATTGAGCTCATTGGCTATTTTCCAGAAAGTTCAGAAGGTAGCACATTTCATGACTGAAATGCAGGCTTTTCCCACCAAGATGCCAGAGGCTGCTGCTTCCGTCATTGGTAATGCTTCGGTAATTCTTGGAGCGGTAAGGTACACATTCTAGCTACTCACGGCAGCCCTCAGCTCGGCAAAAGTGAGTGGGGTCCCTTTGTTTGCCACTCTTCCTCCTATAAGCTGGCACGAGCTCATGCCCCCCCCCCCAGCTTCCTTTCCTCTTAGCTGGGGAGTGAAAGGTGGCATCTTAAATCTATTTGTATGTGGGTCCGCCCTAGAGAATGGCCACATGCTCTAGTGACATGAATGACCTCCTTTACATGTCTTTTCCCACCCAGGCATATTGTGCACTTAGGAAAGGATATCCTCCACCTTCCTTGTCAAGAAAATTGAGATCAGTGACTTGTTCCATTCTGGAACCTTCCACCCAGTAGTGCCCCGGGGGGCCCCTCCCTGTACATCCTTACTACAGAAATATGGACAGAGTCTCCCTTATGAACCCAGACTGCCTGCCTGTCCCAAGCCAGGCATCTTGACTTGGGAGCTTTTCAGATCCAGGGAAGAGCATCTGTCCCCCCAACCTTGGGGTTGTGTCCTCAGGAATATAATTACAAAGGTTAACAGGAAAACTGGGGTCCCCGAGTAATCCCAGGCAGCTGGCAACTATGCTGCCTTGGAAGCGCCCCACCAATGAAAACTGTGGCGAGAAGCAGATTAAACCTCCTATCTACCATCTCACTCTCTTTTCTCCCCTTTCCTGTTTGGACTTGAAAGTCGATTGGAGCCAGGGCCCTGACAGTTGACGGAAGTGCTGCAAGGAGAGAGTATTTATTTACAGTGAGTTGAGGCCGATGCTTGTTCAGGATGCGGTTTCTTGCAGGAAGTTTGGCCCCCACCCCTGGGTTTGATCATTTCTCCAAAAAGAAAAAAAGAAAAGAAAAAAAAAAGCCCTTGATTATTGCAAGCTTCCATTGAACAACCCTGCCTAACCTGTCTGTACTTGGAGCCTTTGCGGGGTGCAGCCTGTAGGACAGCCTGAAGTGGGCTGAGCAGAGCCCGGTGGGCCCAGCTCCCTGCAGATGTGTTCAGACACAGCAATAATCATTAAGCATTTAAAATAGGGAAGTAGGCTGAGTACACGTGCTGTGGTTGGCGCGGGCCGCTCTGTTCGTTAACGGGAACCGGTGCCAATTGAAGTTGCTGTACTGGGTGTTGGAGAGAGAAATTGTTTTGAGGCGCTCTGAAGCTACAGCTCATATGTAACAGGGAGTCACTACTACTGCCTGGTTTGGGTGAGGCCGGCTGGTGCCCCCTCCGCTCATATCAGACCCATGGTAACACTGTCCAAAATTTGGGGTACATTTTGCCTTTAAAGGGGAATCATGTATTATTTTAGGAGAGAGGGGTAAAAGGGAAAACATTGTGTCGTGGAGAAGGATATTTTGGTACTTTCTAGGGTGGTTGTCTCAATGGCACTACAGAATTTTCTCATAGACTGCCTTTTGGATATAGTTGTTACATGGAGAAAACCTTAATGACTCAATGCCTGTTGTTATGCTTTCCATTTGTTATTAAAAATTACATATAAGGCAAGGCAGAAGTTGCAGAAGGCTGAAAGATGCAAGTCAATTCTCCCTTCATCAGGCTCTTGGCCCCTTAGACCCCCTGCCCAGCCAGTGTTACCTGGCATCTGATTAGATGTGTATGATCAGAGACTGTAGAGACCTTCTGAGTGTGAACATCTGCCGTGGAGCCAGCTAGGCCAGGCTAACACCTGCGGCAAGTTGGAACAGGCTGGGCTAACACAGCTTCCTGGGTTTCTCACAGTTGCTCAAGAGTCAGAAGTAGACTGAGGTAGTGGTTTGTTTCCAGAGAGCATTGACAGAACCATGTGGGGCCTTGGGAACCTCTGGGCTGGAGGCCTGCCTCACAGTGGAGATCTGAGGTCTCCAGGCAGCCCTTGCTCTCTGTCTGCACTCCCATACTTCAGACCCCGGCTTCCAGTAGTGCCGATAAATACTGGTTTGATAAATGGCACAGTTAGAGAAACAAAACCCTGTTCTCTAAGTCACTGCTAATGGCTGATGATGCCCCTTGGCACCCCTGTGGCTTCCCATACATGTTCTAGTGCCCAACCCATGGCGGGATGCTCCTGGGAGGAATTTCTGCAAGGCTTAGACTCACTCCTGTGGAGACACTCTGTAAGTGTACTGAAATTACCCAGATATGGTCAATGCTCAGAGGACATTGCAAGTGTCCTTGTGCTTGCTAGTTTACCATCCCATTTGACAACAGCTAAAGTCATTGGAGAGGAGGGAACCTCAATTAAGGAAATGCCTCCATAAGATCTGACTATAGGCAACCTTCTAGGGCATTTTCACAATTGATGATTGATGGGGAAGGGCCCAGCTTATTATGGGTAATGCCATCCCTGGGCTTGTGGTCCTGGGTTCTATTAAGAAAGCAGACTGAGGAAGCCATGAGGAGGAAGCAAGTAAGTAGCACCCCTCTGATGTCTCTGCATCAGTTCCTGCCTGCAGGTTCCTGCCTTGTTTGAGTTCCTGTCCTGACTTTCTTCAGTGACGAACAGAGAATGATGGGGAAGTGTAAGCCAAATATGGTTTTTCATCACAGCAATAGAAACACTATAATGACAGTCATCTCCTAGTGACCCCACCACCACCCTTATCTTTTAAGGGTTTTAAAAGTTTGTTTTTTCTTTTGGGTGTTTCTGGTACAAGCCTTTAATCCCAACATTCAGGAGGAAGAGGCAGGAAAATCTCTGGAAGTTCTAGGCCAGACTAGTCTACACATTGAGTTCCAGGACAGCCAGGGCTATACAGAATAACCTTGTTTTGATTTTTTTTTTGTAGATTTATTTTTATTTTATGTATATGAATGTTTTCCTGCATGGGTGTCTGAGCATCATGTGCATGCAGGTCTTCAGAGGCCAGAAAAGGGTGTCAGATTTCTTGGAATTGGGGTAACAGGCAGTTATAAGCTGCCATGTGATGCTAGGAACTGAACCTGGGTCCTCTGCAAGAATAGTTCAGTGTTCTTGACTACTGAGAAATCTCTCCAGCCCCAAGGGACAGATTTTTGGCATGTAAAGTCTTTAATAGGTCTGTGGATGTAGAAGAGTTGATAGAGTGCTTGGCTAGCACTCATGAGGTAATGGCTTCTGTCTCTGTCACTGCCTGAGATAGATGTGGTAGCATATTGCCTACAATTGCTGACTTCAGAGATGAAGACAGAAAGACCAGGAGTCAAGAGCCATCCTTATCTGTAGAACAAGTTTTTGGCCTGCCTGGGATATTTGGTATAGGAGACAGTGTCTTAAGAAATGAAGGAAGGAAGGGAGGGAGGGAGGGAATAAGAAAGAAGGGAAAGAAAAGTCTTTAACCATTAGTGAAAAATTAGCTAGCTCCTTCGTGTATTATTATCTGATAGCTTTATTTACAGAATATGACAGAAACAGGTGACAGGCTTTGTTTTATGTCCCATCAAGAGTGTATTATAGGGGTTGGGGATTTAGCTCAGTGGTAGAGCACTTGCCTAGCAAGTGCAAGGCCCTGGGTTCGGTCCTCAGCTCGGGGGGTGGGGAAAGAGTTGCAAGGGAGATGGCTCAGTATAACCATGAACGAGGACCTGTGTTCAGGTCCCTAGCACCCATACGAGCCACCCACCAGGGCATGTTCTTATAACCCCTGCTCTAAGGGGACAGAGACAGGTAGATAGATCCCGGTGCCCTGCGGTCAAACTGGTCTTGAGGAAACAACTTCAGACTTAGTAAGACTGAAAAAACAAAAAACAAGTGGACAAGGAATTGAGGGGAAAATCCTGATGTCAACCTCTGCCTTCATGGGTCCAGCATACCTGCACGTGCACGGTACATGCCAAGTGTGTACAAAGATAGTCACAATCCTTGTGTTCAGCCACCCTTGCTCCAACTCATGGTGGTTATTGTAGGAAGTGAGAGTGATGGGAGAGAGTTGTCACAATGTGGAACTGGTGACGTTTGGGCACGTTGTGTGGCATTGGGACAGTAAAGAGGAAAAAGACGAATGGAGGCTTAGAGAAGTCCTCTGCCTGAGGAGGACTTTGAACCGTGGTTAGGAGTTTTGGTGGTCCAGTAGAATACAGCACAGCGGTCAGGGGCAGTAGCTGCAGAGGTTTCTGTCTCTGTCTCTGAGATGCTTAATGCTTAAGAAGTCTTCAAGAGTTGTTTCCGAGCACCTCAGGAAATGGAAGGTTCTGAAAAAGATAGCCTTGGGCATTGAGTGGTGAAGGTTCTCTTTATTCAGCTAACATTAGCAGAACTGAATACTTGCAGAATGCCAGAAAGAGAGTAGCTTTTATAAGATACGGAAACTGTTTCCCGGGTTCTAAAAATTTGTCCCAGTCTGAGGGCCAGGGAAGGGTGGAGAGATGAAAGGGGCTCAGTGTCACTGCACAGACCGTCATCTGCCATACAGTACCCCCAGTGGTGCTGACTTAGACCTATAACTCACCCTCTTCACACGTCTCTCCTTGAGTAATGCTGAGAAACCACAGAAGACCCTGTCTGAAGCACTGAGCACCTGGCATCCTTTTCCTGTTTGTTGTTGTTAGTTTGTTTTTGGAGACCGGGTCTCTCTGCATAGCTCTGGCCATCTTGGAACTCACCAGGCTGGCCTTGAACTCACAGAGATCTGCCTGCCTCCACCTTTGGCCTGCTGGGATTAAAGGCGTGCGTGACTAGGCCTGGCCAACCTGGCACATTTGAATGTGCTTGCTCTGCCTTTCACTTCAAGGCTCATGCTAAACAAAGAACAGTGAACAGGGAAACCTGGTTTCACAGCCTCGAGCCTAGA
The DNA here is from genome assembly GCF_903995425.1 of Onychomys torridus. NCBI lineage: Eukaryota > Metazoa > Chordata > Mammalia > Rodentia > Cricetidae > Onychomys > Onychomys torridus. The sequence goes on along the minus strand of NC_050445.1, from coordinate 89,489,271 downwards.
CATAGCTGCCTGACTTAACCGCTCTCAAGAAAGTTCTCTGTTGTGGGCTGTGCTGTGCATTATGGGATGGATGACAGATCCCTGGGCTCTGCCCACTAGAGGCCAGCACCTTTCCTCCTGAGTCCTCAGTGCAACAAGTGAAGCTGCCCTCAGCCACAGCATGTGTCTGTCCCATGTGGGTAGAGTCCCTGGATGAGAAGCAGTGATCTAGATGACAGTCCGGCTAGGGAGTGCTGCTGTGATTTATAAACTTTTCTCTAATGGAGCCTATGCCCGGGACAGACTCTCATTTCAGATATGAAAAAAGAATTACCCAGAGGCAGCTGAGAAAACAGTTCTAGGCTATTTACAGCAGGGAATGTGGTTACCTTGTAAGAACCAGGCAGACTGTCTCTGCTGATGCCCTGTCATCTTGCAGGAAAGAATTCCTAACATATACCTGGGACACACTTCTCATCTAACACCAGCTGTGCTCTAACGTGTAAGGAGCTGCTCAGCTCATTGGACTGTGTTTTCTTAAATACTTCTTTTTCTGTAGTTGGGGGATGGTGGTGGTGGCGGGGTTGAACTCAGGAACTCATGCATGCTAGGCATGTGATCTGCCACCCAACCACTTCTGAAGCTCGATTTTTTTTTTTTTTTTTTTAAACAAAGATGTTCAATTGTGGTAACAGGCATACAGCAGAAATTGTCCTCTTAACCATTTCCAGCATCTATTCCAGTAGGGCTCTGTAAATTCACACAGTTGAGCAATCATTCCAGAAGTTTGTGTTCTGGACAAGCAGCTTAAACAGTAGTTCCCGCTTCTCTGCTCACTGCAGCTCCTGAGAATGATGTGCCGCTCTGTGTGTCTGTGATGTGGCTAATCTAGAGATCACACCTGGGGAGTTATGGAGGGGTGGCCCTTCTCTGATGAGCGCACTGAACATATTATCAAGTTTTGGTCCTGTCTTGGCATGTCTTGAACTCCCTTCCTGTTGAAGATTGACTGACATTCTCCTTGAGCTTTTGGTGATGTCTATTCAGCCTTCACTGGGCCCTTCATAGTTTTCACCCTTCAGCTCCTGTGCATGGCATCACTCTGATCAGGGTTGGGCAGTGTCTCCAAGAGTCCCTGCTTCTGTTCCTTTGAGCGTGTGACCAGAGTTGATGATGCTAGTCTGACCAGTTACCTTTGAAATGATCTGGCACTGCTTTCTTGACTGGGGAAATCTACTCACTCCCCCTGTGACCCCTTCCCCGCCTTTCCTGAAGGTTTTCACATCACAGCCACCCCGATGCTTTTTTCCATTCCCAGGAGGCAATCACTTACATCTTTGGGTCCAGCTCTCTGAATAGCACTCAGGCAGCTGTAGCAACCTCAACCATGTCGTCTCCTGGTGAAGTTTGCCTAAGGCTTAGGTCTCTGATGCCTGCCAACCACTTAAGGAAGCCTCAGCATTGTCAGTTTCAAGAGAGAGAAAAGATGGATTCCAAGAATGGAGGGCCACCGTCTTCTTTGCTTAGGGGCTTCTGGGGACTTGTAGATGGGATATCCCGCCTCCCTCCTGGCCTCAGAGAAACATTGCTGCAGCCTTCTTCCACACTGCCCTCTGGTCTCCACCAGTCTACCCGTGGCCTGGGCGGCATGCTCTATGCAGTTTTCTTGTAAATATTCTGCTTCTGCACTGGGATTCTCATTTAAGAAAACAGAAAGCAGGAAAGCAGTATGTTGAAAAGCTGGTATCTATGGAGACTGCTTTTTTCTTTTCTTTTTTTTTCTTTCAAAATTAGACTAAATCTTCCTTAAATCTATGTAATTCTATTTGCAGACTGGCCCCACTAAGTTTCAAGATGAAGGCTAGTTTCTTGGCCATCAACACTGGGGTGTATGGCCCAAAGAAGAGAGCCAGTCTCCGAATCATGTTGGTGGAGGGGAGTGGGGCAAAGTGACAGAAGTAGACAGCCACCCATGCTGGGAGTCCCTTAGGGGCCTGAGTCTTCTCACTGATTGCCAGAAAGGTGGACTGTTCTCTGGTGACGGAATGTACCAAGGCTAGTTCTACACCATCTCTCTCTGAAGCTGGAGAAGTTGGTGGCTGTAAGGCTTGCCTTGTTGCTTCACACTGTGCAAGCAACACAGACACCAGTTCTTTCTGGCCAGCATGGTTCCTACTAAATGATGTTGCGGGAGAGCGAGAATATGGTGGACTGCTCATTATGTGACGTAGTTAAAGAGCTGAGAATCCAATGCTGGTCAAAACCATCTTCAGTAGTTGTAGGGAGTCTACTTGTTATTACCTCTCTGTGAATTCACATGAATAAACATGCTGTGTGTGTGTGTGTGTGTGTGTGTGTGTGTGTGTGTGTATGCATAGATACTAGAGGTCATCATTAACTATTTTTCTTAATTGCTATTTACCTTCTTTTCTTGAGGCAGGGTCTCTCACTGAATCTGGAGCTTACTCATGTGGCAGGGACCCTGCCTCCTCTGAGTGCAATCACTGTCATGTGCTCAGCTTTTGTACATAGATGCGGAGGATCAAACTTAGGTCCTCATGCTCCTGTGGCAAGCCCTTTCCCTGGTGAGCTGTCTCCTCTTGCCAGCCTCCTCCCCCACCTGTTTTTCTGAAGGTGGTCAATGGTTCTCTCTTTCTGTTTTTATTCTGTGATTTTTGTACAACTGTAGAGATGGGGCCAGAAACATGCGTCTTTGGAAAACAAAGCCTTGTTATTGTTCTACTTCATTTCAGCTTTCCATCCTTGCCGTCACAGTAACTGGGGGACTTGATGGGTCTTGTCTCACTCACTCCCGTCTTCATAACTTCTCACCCACTTCAGGTACACCTGTCTGTCTGCACCAGCTTCCTTTCTCTTTGGGTCAGCTTCCTTTTTCCTGGGTTCCAGCCAGAGAGGCCCCATAGTTCTTGTTCAGCACAGTCTCCTCCTTTTGTACTCACGGGTACCAAGGGATGTTCCGTGTGCAGGTGATGGTTCCATAAGGACAGATGCCTTTTGTGGCTTAGCATGCCTCTGTGCTGAGAAGACAGGTCATGGAGCCATTGTTGTGTCTGTAATGGCATCTTCCTTAGGAATGCCCAGGGGACCTGGTCTATGTGTGGGAATCTATCATGTTCCCTTTGCCTGCTTTGATTGGAGGGCTCTGTCATGGCTTTGAGTGGAGTTCCATTGCTGGCTTCTGGCATTCCTGCACTCTGGGCATGTGCTCAGTTGGTTTTTACATTCTCTACTTCTGTTGCAGGGGAATTGTTAGATCAAAGGGACTGAAAAATTATAATGTCAGCATTTGGTTTTGCAGAATGGCAAATACGGGAGACAGGAATGTTAGGAACTGGGGTATTAAAGCCATAGAGGCAACTGTCGGCCTCTGGTGTGCTGATGGTCTCATAAAGCTTCCTATTTATGCTTGTGATTCTAGGACCCCCATGCACAATACTGCCCATTGCTGCCTCTTACCTCAACTCCCAAGGCTCCCTACACAGGATCAGGGTTCAGGACATGTTTGAGGTCCTGTGCTTCAAGTGTCTGCGTGTGCACAATATGATGTTATCTATGAAAACTAAAGTCAGATAACCAAAGCACTGAACACCATCTTTTAGCATCCCAGCTAGAGTAGGAGATTCCCTAAGGCTCCCTCAGATCCCAAAACCTATGGACAATTAAGTCATTTATATACAGTAGCATAGCATCTTAATATGATCTGTATTCTTCAGTTGACTGCAAGCAAAGTAACCTTGTGTGAGTTAAATATATTTGGAGGTATTTTTACCCTGGTGTGTGTGTGTGTGTGTGTGTGTGTGTGTGTGTGTGTGTGTGTGAGAGAGAGAGAGAGAGAGAGAGATGATGTCATGGTGCATGTGTTGAGGTCAGAGGTCAACCTAGTATGTCAGTCCTTGCCTTCTACCTTGTTTGAGAGAGTCTTCTTTGTTTGCCACTGTGTGTTCCTTGTTAGTTGGCTGACAAACTTCTGGGGATTCTCCATTTCTCCTGTGCTTCTGAGGATTCCCAGAACTCAGGTCCTCACATTGTTCCAGAAGTGCTCTACCCACTGAGCCATCTTTCTGGTCCCCTTTGTCCTGGCTCTCAGAATTCAACGTAAACTCCTTAAAAATCACAGAGTCACTCTTTGGTGGCTTAGTATCTCCTTTTTTGTGCATGGGGACATGATCTCCAGATATAGCCCAGGCTGGCTTTGAACTCACTCTCTAGTCTAGGCTGGCCAACACTTGACTACCTTTCTCCCTCAGCCTCCTGAGCACTGGGCTTTACTTCTGGGCACCATCCCACCTACCCCACTTCTCCTCACGGTTCATTACCTAGGATGAAGAGACTGGAAGTTCATGTTTGGAAGGGATTGAGTTTGATTGTTTTTATTCAGTCCCTTTAGATCTCCTCACCCCCTCCCAGTGTGTGTGTGTGTGTGTGTGTGTGTGTGTGTGTGTGTGTGTGTGTGTGTGTGTTGTGTGTTTTTGCAGGTGCATGTGAGTGTGACTTCAGAGGACAGCCTCGGGTGATCTTCCTCCTTTTTTATTTTGAATGTACTATGCAGTAGAAATAGTTGTTATAATGCTTAATTTTTAAATAATTTTTTAGAAAAGAAATTAGGGCCCTATGCAGGGAAATGAATACATTTAAGCCCGTCACTGTCTAGCTCTTAGGTGGCCCTGGGTTTCTGTAAGGCCTGGATCTGTGGCTGATGATATCTAGGCTTCCTTGCACATCAGAAGATGGCAGATGGGCCAGTGGGGCAGGTAGGCATAGGCAACACCTTTGCACAACCACCTGCAGGCTGGCACATTCACACCCAATGTCAGCTTCGCAGGGAAGAGTAACCCCCCAGGGGTGCTTGGCTGCTCTTGTGAGTGGCACAGAAAGAGGTGAGCAGGCCGAAAGTCCACACAGCACACTGGGGAGGACCAGTGTTGCCAGGGAGGAGAACACAGCCCCTTTGAACCCATTTTATACTCTGTTTGTGTAGCATGCACTTTTGAATGTGTGGTTTTATGTCAGTGCGCAGACCTTTCTCCCTTGCACAATCACAGATTATTCAAAGTCTCCCTCATTGCCCTTTCTGTGATGTGTGTGTCAGACACCAGAGTGTTGGGGCCTTTTGAATGTGTTTCCTCTCCTTGTTGACCTCATAAAGTTGCTCCCCTCAAGAGACTGTGTACAATTCTATAACAAATGCAAGGCTCCAATGGGCACTGTAATGCTTGCATATTTAGGAAAGGAATATATCAAAAGTCCGACACCTCCTCTTTGATTTTATAGTTTTAAAAACATGCTTCAAGTGGCTCAGCTAATTCAGGCTGACTGCCTGTTTGTTCTTGAGGGTCCTTGTATATCAGCACTTTATGGCTTGACTTGCACCCTCTGATGGCTGAAGTCTTCCCTATAAACGTTCTGCCACCCCTGATTTGTTCTATTTCTGGGGAGGGAGGAGTTGAAGCAAGTAGAGTAGGTCACTAATTCTTTCAACACTGAAGGAACCCGAAGCTGGTGTGGTAGGGAGTTCTGGCCAGTAGGCTCATCCAAACTCACCGTTACTCTGCCTGACTGTGCATGCTTTGGTTTCTCCCTGGAGCCATGTCCAAGAATAGATCCTTAGCCAAACCGTGACATTTTTCTCACCCTCCCCCTAACATGTTCACATTTCCTGCCAGAATTCAGTGTTGAACTGTTTTTGAAGGCTAGGTTTAAGCTTGAACATGAATGTAAATGCTGAGAGTTCCACTATTGGAGGAAATCGTGGTTGAGAGTACATTAAAGCAGCCTATGTCCCAGACCCAAAGGTTTGGAAAAGCACAGCCTAGAAGGCAGAGCCAAGCTAGGCCTTGCCCTGCTAGGTGGGGCTCCAGCCAAAGGACCCTGTGGAATTAGAGCAGATCATTAGACTGGGAGGGACAGGAAAAGGAAGCTTCCAGGGAGAGAAGAATGAGGGTCATTGGGCCAGGGCCCGGGAGGGGTACATGAATTGTACTTTGAATGCAGGGAGGGGTACAAGGTCAAGGGCTGGGTCAGGTTGGATAGGCAGGGTAGGGAAAGGGGAAAATGCTGTGTGGGCTTGGGAGGAGATGGAAAAATCAACCAGCTAGATGTGGGAAAGGAGGGAACAGGAATATTCTGGGTCTGTGCTGGGTGGTTCTGGGCTCCACCAAGGCCTAGGTGAGAGGGTCTGTAGGCTGAGTCAATCTGCTGGGTCCACCCTGCCCTTGGTTCTAATTGGCACCCATACCCTGTTCCAACTGCCAGCCTGCTTGGAGATGTCCCTTTGGTACATTGATGTGTCTGAGAAAATACTTGCTTCTCAAATGGTTACACCCATGCTCACGTGAAGGGAGGGACTAGAAGTACATGTAAGGAGGGGATGGACTTAATCTTTTAAATTCAGTACCCTCAGCCCCCTAACCCCTTCATGTGTGTTTGTACATACATGGGTTTTTACAGGTGAGGGAGAGTGTGGAGAGGTCAGAGGACAACTTAGATGTTCCTCCTCAGGTGCTTTTCCACCTTGGGTTGCTATGTGACAAGGTCTCGCATAGACAGTTTCCTGGGAAGGTATTCAAGTCCTCATGCTTGTAAAGGGAGCATTTTACCTATGGAGGAGTCACCCAGCCCTTCCTCCTCTCCCTTATCCTTTCCTTCCTTCCTTTTTTTTTTTAAGGACAGCCTTTCCATGCTGCCTAGCCTGGCATCAAATTCAGGATCTTCCTCTTTCCTCAGCCACTGGAGTTCAGAAATTCAGGTCTGTGCTCCTATGCCCAGCTGCTGTGTTGGATCATATTACACAGTAAAGCCAGAATTAATAGTAAGGAAAAAGAATATGGTCCAAGGAAGGGGTAAGAGGTTTGAATTCTGACTTAGATCCGTTGTCCTAGGTGGCTTGGTAGAAAACATGGTCTCTGACTTTGGGAGTGTGTGCTCCCGAGGACATGATGACTTGGAAGAAAGGATACATTTTTCTTCATTGGAGGCTAAGCAAGCAGAAAATGCATCCAGCCAAATAAGCATTCAGACCATTCAACCATTGAGGTGAGCTGGATTGGGGCTTGAGTCCCTACTTCCCTATCTGCTTGCCTTGGTGGCCCTAGCAAGTTACTTTGTCCCTGGAAACCACAGTTTTCCTGTCTGGAAGTTTTCTCCTGGTGAGTTCTGGTGAGATTTGAGAGCAGGAAGCCATCTGCATGGTTCAGTTCAGCTAATATGTGAGCACCAAGGCTTTGGGTCAGCTTTTATTAGAGGGGAATGAATATCCACTGGTGAAACCTGGTGACTAAGCATGTGAGCCACATGGCTGTTGCCTGGGCACACATATCCTAGCCCTTGGCTTCCTGTTCTTCATGAAGATTTCCCACCCACCACTAAGGAACTGGTGCTGGAGTCTGTGTTCTTACTGGATATTTGTTCTGTCACTCAGGGGCTTGTGTGCTCATTTGCATGCCCTATCCCCTTTCTCCTTGGCTTACTTCATGTATTTGCAGACCTGGGACATCACTCTGTCACCTTGTCTGTATACTTCCTTCTACCTGGCTTCTGAAGGTTTTGTGGGAAAGATGAAAACAGTGGTGAGAAGCCTCGGAAGGTGTTTTCTGTAGGGTCCAAGTGAGCCTTCCCAATGCTGGGGTGACTGGGACTGCTCCATTGCTGGGAAAGCAGCCTGGCCATTGACTTGTGTGGTAGTCTCCTATGGCTACTCTGATACTCCCAGAAACTTCCCATGGCTGCTTCCCCACAGCTGAAGATCTTGGGTGACAGACAGGCACCATATGGCAGAGTTCTAAGCCTCTCTTTCAAGGTGGCGGGAGGAGATGGTGCCTCTGTTCATTTCTCTAGAATCCAAGCAGGTAGCTTCATCTTTTAGAGATGAGACGGGTAGCTTGAAATACAGAAGACCCTGAGATGGAACATTAAAAATTTAATGTCATTTTGAATAAAAGCAAATTCAGGAAGGAGCCAAATAATTTCCAGAATAAATGGCAAAGTATCAGCACTGTGATAAACGACGTATAGTCAGATGACTCCTGTTTTTTATTTTTTTTCCCCCTTGAACTTGGGATCCCTGCATCTCATAGACAAGCATCAGAGCCCAAGATTCAAATCTGTTACTGAATCCTTTCCAGAAAAGCGGGGAAAAGCTACCAATTTGTCATCTGTTACACAATTTTGTAACCTTTCTTTTCCTGATATTTTTATACTATTATTCACTCGGCTCACAGTACTGCGCCAGATTTGCGCCTGCTCATTTTACGATGTGAGCATGGCTGTGGTCTGTATTTTACAAGGAGGGACTGTGGGCTTGAGCTAGCAAGGCCAGAATGGCTCATACAGCAAAGTCTTCCAGTCAGGTTTTCCATGGCCATGGTGTGGCCTGGCTATATTGGGGTCTGGGCTGAATTGCCTCACTCCCAGGGTGGTCTGCTGAGAAATGCTGGGTCAGTTCATCAGAGCAATTCCAGCAAAGCTATCTTTGTAGAGGAAAAAGGAGCCTTCCTTTCCCTAGATGGCAGGATTTGCTGCTTCCGAAGTAGCTGGGAGAGGATCTGAATTTTGTTTTTCACTGGATATGTAAATCTGTTGGAGGCATGCTGAAACCAGTGCTTCTTGAGGTTTTGGAGTGAGTTTGGGCTTTATTCTAGAAAGTGAGTGTAAATGCCATGAGTTAGGTGAGCGGGGTGCAAGGCTCCCAGGGAGCCTCAGCTCTCCACAGACAACGCAGTTTCCCAAAGAAGACGACTTCCTTGGGAACTCATATTTTGAGGTTTTCACCAAATTTCAGCTCAATATTTAGTTCACACAGACGGAGCATTATGGAACATGTTAATTCTGTTTTTCCATTTTTATACAATCAGTCTCACATTTCCTTTTCAAATACAATAGTCTTTCAGGTTTCGCTCCTAAGCATTTCTCTAACTTTCTATTTCCATTTCAATATTTCCTGCCACCCAGACATCAACAGATGGGCAGGAACGATGCAGTACCCCCCTTCTGCTCTGCCTGCTCCCCCCACCCCTAAGTTCTCACACACCCGTGCTGAGTTCCGCCTCGCTGCCTGCTTCTTGGCACAGGCTGGTGGTTCCTGAAATGCTCAGAGCAGACCAGAAAAAAAAAGTGTTACTCAGGTGAGCCTGTCCAAGTTTTTTTTCCCCCTTTAAAAAAAAGTCTCTTGGGGCTGAGGGGGAGCTCAGCGGGTGAAGTGTTTGCCATGCCAGCCTGAGGATCAGAATTCGGATCCACAGAACCCATGAACGGCAGGACTGCATCCCACAGCTCTATAATTCCACCCCTCCTTTCGGAGATCGGAGAGAGACAGAAACTCCGGGTCAGCTAGCCTGGCGTATGCAAGGATGATCAAGGGGCATTGTCTTGAAGTCAGAAGGCTGTCTTCTTAGCACCACATGTGAGCTGGGAGTCCTGGAACATGTGTACCTGCACTCATACTCACATACCCAAAGATTTAAGCAGCTAGACAGACCAACAGACAATCCCTTGCTGTTCTATTTACTGGCACCTAAAGAGGTGATAGCAGACATACAGACTCTCCCATGGTTTTTCTCCATTGTTAGTTTGCTGACATGCAATGCCATGTTGTAGCGGCCGGGCCCTTGGGTGATGCCGGGACATCTCAAGCCCAGTACAGCTCCTGTGAAGCCGGAAGACCTCATAACTCTCCTCTAGTCCCCTGCCTGTATCTCTCTCTCTCTTTTTTTTAATGTCTTCTATGCATGTTTGCTGGCTGCAGTAACGGAACTAGTTAAAAAAAAAAAGTCAGCTGACTACTGTCTGCGTGTCGGCACTGGTCCAGGGAGTTTCAAAGGGATATTTTATAGATTCAGTAATTGTGTAGTAGAAGGGACAGCCGAACGGCGGCACCTCGGGGCGGGAAAGCCCCTGCTCCCACAGCCACTTCTGCTCTAGCCAGGCTGAGCAGGAGCTCACGGGGCATGTACAAGCTCAAGTGTGTCTATGTCTCTGCCTCCATAGGTACCCTTCAAGTTTCTTTTATGTGTCTGTGTGTGCAGGCCACATCTTGTGACATGGGCTGTCTATTCTCTTTCTGAGTGCCTCTCGAAGGGCTCTTTCGAAACCTTACACATCAAAGGTATGTCACATGGCAGCTTCCTTACTGGAGGGTTCTCTGTCAGACCTTTCATGACATCAAATCGCAGAGCAGACCCTAGCACAGGACTTGTCAGGGTACAGTAACCCTTTCTCTACTAATAAGCCAATTGCTTCCAAACCCGAAGGGATGGACTGAGCTGTTTGGCCAAACAATTGAAAATGAGCCATGTCAACCTTTCCCACTGCCATATTTTGCACTGGCGTGCATATCTGCCCTGTTCTGTCAATTTGGTTAGACAGCAAACATTTTTGTCAAGGGTGTTTTGAAAACCAACAAGGGAGTCAGAGAATTTGACAGAATGTCCTAGCTGGAGGTTAGGTGGCTAGGAAACAGGACAACTATCAGAATTACTTCCTGGGATGTCTTAGGTGGAATAACGAATGTCTGCCCTTTCAGTCTTGGGTCACTGTTGTGGGTGTGTGGGGACTTCGGCTCTAGACAGGACAGTCTCATAGCTTCACAGGAGGAGAGAGGCCATTTCCCCACTCTTCAAGGCTTGGTGAGGGCCATCAGGGTGGGGCTTCAAGATGGGGCTTTTAAGAACTGTCTCAATCAGGCCAAACATGTCTCTTTACCTTTAGTAGCTGTTCCTGGGAGGAGAGCCCAGGCTGACTGGCTTCTGAGCTTTCAGAAACACTGTTATCTGCTTGGTGGCCTGAGTCTTGCCCTTGACAGGCTTTTCCATGCTCTTCACTCCAGCCAGGATCCCAGGAAGCTTGCATGTCACACCACTGATAGTGGATATTTGGAGGTGTCCCCAGCAGCCACAGTCCCTGTATCTCTGTTCTATTATGGGGAGCAGGACATCAATGTATTTGCTGTAAGACAGTGAAAGGTAGAGAGGGATTCTCTAAAGGTGTTGATTGTTTGGGGACACTTCGGTCTTTTGTTTATTTGAGGCATTGGAGTTTACACATGCTTGTGCTAGATATTTCTGAAGAAATTCCTTGACAGTTTCATATCTGCAAGTCATGAATTGAGGTTATTTCCACCCCTCATTCCCTTTCCCATCCCCCTCCCTCTCCACTTGTCCTGTTGAAGCCCTCCATTCAGTAAGCTTGCTGCCTACTCTGAAGTCCCTTGGGTATGTTTGACCCACTGAGTTTCATTAGGGTTCTTCATGTGGGTCTGGGGAGATTTTACTAGAGTGTAGGTACCGCTTTGAGGGAAATTAATTGTCCTTTTACCACCCACAGCCCTTCAGGGAGCGGTGGGGCCTCATGAGCCCCTCCCTCTCTTGATTAGAAGGTGATTTTTAAAGCTTTGAGGGTGAGTGGGAGTGGGAGGGGTGAGCGCTATACTGTGCATAGAGCTGGGGAAGAGCTCTCTCGGCCCAAGGGACAGCAGCTGCAAAGGCCCTGTAAGGGAGTTGAGCACCCATCAGGGAAACAGAACCTCTGGTACCTCCCTCCCCTAGACCCTCCACACATGTCACAGCATCTCTCTTTCCACCAGAATCATCTTCAGTTGGTCTGTTAGTTATTCTCAGCAATGTGGTCAAATGCCTGACAGAACATGCTAGGGGAGGAATTAATAATCTACATTCACAGTTTCAGAAAGTTTAATCTGTGGTCATTGTGAGGCAGACTGTCATGGCAGGTGAGAGCGTGTGGTAGAGGATCTTCATGGCAGGTAGGTAGGTAAGAAAAGGTACACCGAAGAGAAGGCACATTCTGGCCCTAGGGATACACTGCAGTGACATTCTTTCCACCTTTGAAGCCCTGCCTCTTCATTATGTTAGGTGCCTGATGACTTGCTGTCTCTGGAGATGTCCTCACAGATGCACAGTGGGGTGCCTCACTCATCTCTTGAATGATTGCTCACCCGATCAAGCTGACAGTCAAGCATCATCATTGCACTTGGCTCTGTTGCATTTATCTAGCCCTGAGTACAGGTCCCTGTCACTCCTTCCAGATAGCACAGCTCTATTTGAACCCAACAAATGACTTTCTGAGTTCTCTATGGACAGGTTCAGCACATGCTCCTTCTCTGTCCCCACTCTGGGGAAGCTCTCATCTGATAGGAATTCACAGATTTGTTACATTTTTATTTATGCTGCAACTGCAACAAGATTCAAACCTGTTTGTCCTGTGACTCCCTACAATCATCAGGTCCATTTTTGTTTTAACAAAGTGTTCTACGTTTAAGATTCTTAAGTCAAAAGGTGGTGTTGGCTCCTTGCCCCCTTTACCTCCCAAGTGTCTGGAGCGCTGGAAGGATGTGTTGCCTATGCACTGAAGTTTGCTAGTTTTTTTTTTTTTTTTTTTTTTCCAGTCCTGAGCAGAGACTTGGATGAACCAGCATGTTGGTCATACCCAGCTGTCCTGTAGACCACTGTGTGGAACAGGCCATGCTATTGATTGATGTGGTTCAACAATATGTGGATGGGCCTACATGGTTGGGCCTTGTCCATTTGCTTGAGTTTGAAAAAGCCCAATTTAATGGCCCTTCATGGTCGGTGAATATCATGGGAGAGCCAAAAGAGTGTGTGGGGATGTTGAGATACTCATAAATTACAGGTCTCTTTTTAGTTTTATTTTTTTAAGTGGTTTGGCTACCTTGCTTGTATGAAGTCTTACTTGTAGCACCCCCCCCCCCATTAAAATAAACAAAAGTTGGGTTCCTCTGGCTGACTAAAGGAACGGACTCAAAGGTCCTCTTGTCCTCTCATTCCACAGATACTTACTAAGTCCTTCTGTTGCCAGAGACTCTGCTAGATGCTGAGGAGGCATTTCTGTACCATGAAGTCTAGTAACTTCCAGTTTCTAGCAGTTTTCATTTCAAGGTAGCCCCTTGAAACAGAGTCTGAAACCACAGCCTGTGTGAAGAGCAGGGAAAGGAAAGCACCTTGTAGGTGATTTTCTGACATTTGCAATTGAGTATCTTCCCAGCTTATGAACACAAACTTGAGAGAGTACTTTAAAAAAGAGTAACAGTCATCGTATGCATTGCCCTCTGCCTACAATATTCGCTCTCCCTACGTCTTACATTTGGCCCGTGCTTCCTCTCTGTCTACTCTGGATGACATCAGATGTAGTGTTTCAGTTTTTGGACTGAGCCTTTGGTTCTCAGGGGCAAGGGTTGTGTTTTCCATTTGGGTCTGATGGCAGTGGGCACCATGTGAGCATTAATGTTTACCGAGTCCCGAGTCTCAGTTCTGTAGTTCATGATGCCAACCTCCTAGGCTGTGGAAGAAGTTCTTTGCACATCTATGGGATTTTCAGGAATGTTTGGACTTAGACAGCTGGTTGTGATTCTTAGGCCTCCAACCCCACAATGCTGTAGCGGAAGCCCCTGGCACCCATGATGCAGAGTTTGGCAGCATGGTGTGCTTTAGTTGACATATCATGAACTAAGAGTCAGGAGACCCAGACATGAATCCTGTTCTACCTGGCTGTGGGGCTGGAGATGAGATTCCCGGCCTTTTTGGTAAATTTATAAACTTAGAGTGAAGGGTGTAGAAGACATGGAAGGTCTCTTACCCTGTTTCTGCCCACAGTTGGGATGTGCAGAAGATGGACCTCATCTTCGTTAGCACTGGCAGCACATTTGCAGATTGACCCTACTTGACTGCAGTAGAGGCACCATTTCTGTTTCTGCTTTTCAGTGTCTCTGCCCTTTGCTGCTAGTGGTTGGAATACTGCTGAAGCATCCCTCAGCCTGGTTCTTGTTTCCTCCTTTGAATGAGAAGCTATTGTGGTAAGAATGTTGTCATTAGACACATTTTCTTCCCCTGATAGACCTTTTTTTACATTTGTGGATATTCTTTTTTTTTTTTTTTCCCAAGACAGGGTTTCTTTGTGTAGCTTTGGCATCTTTCCTAGATCTTGCTCTGTAGACCAGGCTGGCCTTGAACTCACAGAGATCTGCCTGCCTCTGCCTCCCAGGTGCTAGGATTAAAGGTGTACACCACCGAGATTTGTGGATATTCTTAGCATCACATACATGGCATTGTGTAGTTTAAGACAATTAAGATGATTAAATAATACATCTCAAAGTGCTTTGGACTCAGCCAGGTTATATGTCCATTTCCAGGCCAAGGCTAGCACAGGACCCTGCTAGATGGGAATAAAAGGGTTGCTCCTCAGGTAATATCTGCAAAATCTACCCCAGGCTGGGGTGCTCAGCCTCCCTTGGGTAGCTGTTCCTCTCCCCCAGCTTTCCTGGCCTTGGACCATTGGTTTCTTTTATATCCAGTCTGGAACATGTTTGAGCATGCTAGAATATAGGAAGATGATCATTGTCACCAGAAGCCTGTCTAGTCCCTGTGCCCCATAAAGGTGAGCGGTTGGTGAGGGAGGCAGAGAGCATGCCTCTGGGCCTCAGTGGTTGTCCTTGGCAGAAGTCCAGCTTGAGTTGGTCCCTGCCAAAGGAACACCCCCCTCCCCCAGCCCTGGGGCATGTGACTGAGTGTTCCCAGTGGCTGGGTTGGTCTTGGGAGTGGGAGCTAGGAGCTGCCTCCACCCTGTGGGATGTGAGCTCGGACTTGCTCTGTGAAGAGTCTGGTACTCAGCCAAACTCCAGTGCCCTTCTGCTTCCTTATCTGCAAAATGGGCTCATCAACCCTGGGGTACAGAACATGTGTCTCAGGTGATGTGTGCCTGTGAACATTCACCCGCAGGAAGAGCTTTGAAGATGGGAATGTCTCTGGAGGCTCAGATGTAAACTGCTTGGATCCAAGTCATCACCATTTTACATGCCCTGGTTGCTGGGGCAAGTGATGCACTGGGGCTCGGCTTCAGAGGCTGGGGACTGGGACTCCCCCTCGCTTCTGAAGGTCTCTTGGTTTTCTCCAGGGAAACCATAGCTTACTGTCTCAGCTTAGATACTGCCTCTGTACTTGCTATTCTGGTTTCTTTTTTCATAAGAAAGCAAGCGGTTTGTACATGTGTGTGTGTGTGCATGTGAGAACTGACCCATAATTTCCTAGGTGACTCCTACCTAGTGCGAGTAGGAGAAAGGAGTGTCAGGATGGCCATGGGAAACAAGAGTGAGTGCTCTTGTTCTTCTAATGGGGACCTTTGCCCACTAGACCTTTCCTCAGAAGCGTGGGAGGCCACTAGTTATATCAATTAGTTACTTCCACCTTTAATTGGAAGGACTTGTTGC